>NC_041404.2:117841604-117991604 GCF_900747795.2 Erpetoichthys calabaricus
GCCTTCTACCTACACGGGAAGTTGGAGAATTAGTGATGAGTGAGTCAGTCAAACAAGTTCCAGTTATGACCATTACGTGTAGAATTTCGAAATGAAACCTGCCTAACTTTTGTAAGTAAGCTGTAAGGAATGAGCCTGCCAAATTTCAGCCTTCTACCTAAACGGGAAGTTGGAGAATTAGTGATGAGTCAGTCAGTCAGTCAGTCAGTCAGTGAGTCAGTGAGGGCTTTGCCTTTTATTAGTATAGATGAAGCCTGAAGTGCAAATATCAAAGAAACACTTTCACAAAAGGTACAAATATAACAGAACAATTGCGCTTTTATTCAAAAATATAGCTGCAGAAAAAAAAGCTGCCTTAGTGTGCGACATTGACACTCACTTTCTATGACTGCTGCTGTGGCGCAACAGTATCAGTTGTTGACTGGGAATCAAAAGGTCATGAGTTTGATCTTGCATGACTCCCTTTTGAGAAGTGAAGTGCTTTTATTTTTACTATTTTAGAATAAAAAGATACATTTGATTTGAGTCTGTAACAGCCGGTGTAATTTATGATACTTGTAAAGGTTAGCTTTGTTTTTGTTGTTTTTTTATTCACTTTTGATTCTCTCAGTCGCGGATCCTTCCCTACCCCATCTGACAGTGCTGTTTTCACATAAAGACACGCTATAGCTGTGCAGTGTATCACAATACATACTACCGACCCCCCCCCCCCCCCCCCCCCCCAATCCCCCCCAGGCATCTGACACACAAACACTGGTGAATCTGCCTTCTTTGTATCTCACCGTCACTTGATTTTCTTTTTATTCAGTTTTATTGAGTGTTCCTGCTCACGCTGAATTAGTATGCACCTTATGGTCTATATTGTCAAAAAAAACAAAAAAAAAACAGAGACATAGGTATATATGATATTTGGAATTATTCATTTTATGACCTGTATAGTACATTTCGGAAAACTTTGTGGCACGGATGCAACATTATTCATATTCATTCGCATAACATCTTGCGGTTTGTAATCAGTGACTGTGTGTTTTTTTTTCCCCAGTCTTGCCAGTTCCCACATGGTGCTGTTTCTTTTGTACTCCAGGACATGCAGAGGAAAGCAAAGTAAAGAGCAATAACTTCAGTGCTATATGCAATCATCAGACACTCCCCATCTGACACTACTGTTTTCACATAAAGATGCGTTATAGCTCTGCAGTGTACTTGTGACTGCATTCTCGTACCAATGCTTGCGAACTGAAGTATCTGCGTGCACTTTTCGTGGCATTACACGTGTATTTTTTGAGCATGCCCGTGTCACTCAAACACAGGAACATATGTTGATGTAAAAGTATAACAAAACAAGTGCACTTTTATTCAAGACTATAACCGAAGAAAAAAGAAAGCAAGTTACAGTAAGCGGTTGATATGACATGGCTTGCATGGTGCAATGCTAAGAACTGCTGATTTCTGTTCCGTGCTATATAATATCATCACATTCACATGTTAACAGTTCCCACACACCCAAGGACTGCCCTTCCTACATTTACGACATGTATACTTGTTGCAGTGTACACACCTGTCTGTGCTATGGTTCCTATTACACTGAACAAGCACCTGTAATTTGCAGCTCTATTCATTATCTCAAAACACCATGCACATTCACAGTAATTCCCAGTTATGTCCACCACTCACACCCACGCCCACAACCATACAGAACTGATTTCACATCAGAGAATTTTCAGTTCCAGCATAAATTCACACCCGATATGACGCTGTTTGTTTTCAAATATTATTGCATTAGTGCGATGATGTTTTCACATATATTGTCTTTCTTTCAGGTGTGTAACAGAAACCACAGCATAGAGAGAAGTGTGTACATTGTAACAGGTACACACGTTGTAAATGTAGGAAAGATGATCCTTGCATGTGTGTGAACTGTTAACTGTTAACATTTGAATCTGATGATTGCATATAGCGCTGTCTTATTCAGTGCACTTATTCAGTGTGCGCAAGAACATGCAGGTGGCCAGTTGCTGTGTGCTACAACATGCTGGCAGTGATGAACGCACATTATAAAAAAAGAAAGAGACAAATATATGTGACATTTTGAAGAAATCATTTTATGACACGAATAGTACCAATCAGAAAACATCGTCGAAGTAATGCAATATTATTTGAAAACAAACAGAGTCAGATCGGGTGTGAATTTATACTGGCGCTGTTAGAGGCAGATCAGAAACTTAATAAGCTGAATAAGCTCCTGTTCTGACTCTAAGTAAAAAGCACGAGTTAATCAACATAAATAACCGATTTACAGTGCATACCAATTTATAAATTTTATGTCCATTTGAGATTACAAAGAAAAAAAAAAACACTTTCTCCCCAGCGGGGAATTGAACTCAGGTCTCTGAGGCACAGCAGGGCTGCTGCACTTTGAGTCAGCAAATCTTAGTGTTATGCCAAGGAAGGTGTTGTATTATCCTTGAACCTTTTGTGAAAATGTTTATTTGATGTTTGGACTTCAGGCTTCACACATTCTATAGTTTATGCCTACATTTTGTAACATTTATTACTAACATATGAAAAAGTTTCTGTTTTAACAATGTGTTTACACAGATTACTGTAGAAACGAAACATGTGTTCCAAATAACGATCTATTATTTCCACTCTAAAACTCCAGCAGTTCAGTCACTCCCAGATAATCAAACAAGGCATGAGTTGGAAAAACGTATTGAACGTTCTGCGACGGTGGGGGATGGAATAGCCGACTGCTTGTTGCTCATCTTAATCGGCATATTTAGAAGACAAAAGAGAGTTGAGAACGGTTTTAAGGTGGGCCGGATCTATGAGTTTTTTCGTAGACACTAGTGTTAAATAGTGGAACCAAAAGCAGGCTAGATTGTGGAAAAAATTAAGTGCTGGAAATAGATAAACTTATTCTGTTCATTGCTTATGTAGTCAATTGAAGCAATCAAATGAAACACAAAACAGAAAAAAATTAAAAAATCATAAAGTGAGCTGAGAAGTTCCTAGATTTTAAACATAGATCTTGAGAACTGATTAATAAAAGATTAGAGGTTGAAGGGAAGCTGGGCGGTGTTGGTGTTTAGTTAGTTAGTTGCTGATTATTCTCTGATGGAATCCAGCCATCCATTATCCAACCCACTATATCCTAACTACAAGGTCACGGGGGTTTGCTGGAGCCAATTCTGATGGAATGCAAGGAGGTTAATTGCAAATGGATAAGAATTTTAAGGATTCATTAAACACCTTAAAAAGAAGCCAGAATGTGTGCAAGAAACATGGCTTAAGGAAAGCCTGGATTTTGTTACAAGACATTATGATTGTGTTTGTAGGGATAGAGGGGAGGGTAGTGGAGGAGGTTGTGTAATATTTCTAAAACATGGGTTACATCATAGGGTCATGGGGATGGGAGTTGAATTAGAATATATAATAATTGAACTTTGGAATAAAGAAGGAACTATTTAAATTCTAATTTTTATATTCCTTATAACAGGTTGACAGAGGAGTTGTTGGATGAACTATGCACAATTAGGAGGTGTGGAGATTTATATGCTCATGGTACCTTGTGGGGTAAATCTGATGATAATAATGGGAGGGTGTAATCAGAACATAAGTTTAATGTCACTGTGCTCTGTACAAAAATTATTTTATGAATCCACTCACATGTACAGGCCAGGGGCTCTCAGCATTTAGAACTGCTAGGCAAGCATTTGAAGAGAGAAGGGGACAACTACAAAAATGAGCATTGTACTATTTCTGTATGTTAGAGATCAAATTGAAGCCTCTCCTTGCCTTGTTTGGAACCTAAGTAAGGGACTGCACGTGGAGAAAACAGTATAAAAGACTTGGACAGAAGCCAAACACCTCGAAGCCGACGGACGGATGGGTGATAACGTTATCCGTCCTGAGAATCCTTCCAACGCAGCGACGAAAAATGGTAGACTGTATACATCAAGATCCCACTTTGGTAATTGTCTTGCTATGGCTTCCTTCATCTGTAATGCCGCGTAAATTGTCATTAAAGAAAGCTAAGTTATTTTCTCTTATGTGATATCACTATGGAAGAGATATCATCTTTTAATATTTTATCTATATAGTTTTGGGTTACTTAAAACTCCGCAATTACAAAAGAACTTATTCCAACTAGGGAGCTAGCGACCCCTAGAGGAAATAGAGGGTAATTGAAAAGGTAATGGAGAATAAAAAAATTAGTATGTCTGAATGATGGAAAAATGTACAGGAATTAATGTTAGAACTGGTTTAGAGTCAGCTATTGATCTTGCATTGGTCTTGAATTCAATAGCAGGGATTTGCTCTTGGGAAGTATTCAGGGAGACAGATATTGGTAGTACAGTAATCCCTCGCTATATCGCGCTTCGACTTTCGCGGCTTCACTCTATCGCGGATTTTATATATAAGCATATCTAAATATATAACGCGGATTTTTCGCTGCTTCGCGGGTTTCTGCGGACAATGGGTCTTTTTACTTCTGGTATTTGCTTCCTCAGTTGGTTTGCCCTGTTGATTTCATACAAGAGATGCTATTGGCGGATGGCTGAGAAGCTACCCAATCAGAGCACGCAGTTAAGTTCCTGTGTGCTGCTGATTGGCTCAGCGACGGAGTGCTGCATTAACCAGGAAGTCTCATCTCACTCATTCAGCGTTAACGTGCTCCTGCTACTGCTTCAGGGGCCGTGTCCAAGCGCCAACAGAAGATGCAAATGATTGCAGAAAAGGTAAAAGTTTTGGATATGTTGAAGGAAGGGAACAGCTACACCGCTGCAGGACACCATTACGGCATCAATGAGTCCACGATTCTTTTTATTTAAAAAGGAGGAAAAGCATATAAGATCTACGGCCGCAGTGTCCTTTAACCAGGGCGCAAAACGAGTTGCAAGTGGACGTGATAAGGCAGTAGTCTGGATGGAATCTGCTTTAGGGATTTGAATTGAAGAGTGCTGGAAGAAGAACAACGGCGGTGCTAAACAGTCGCCTGAAGAGGCTACTTTAGAAGAGCTGTAACGCTATCCTATGTTGTGCAGTAAAATTAAACTATCGTTATCGGACAAGTCATCGTGTCATTGTTGGTGAGTAACCATAATTAATTATCTACGTACAGTACTTATTACATGTACATAGTTTAGTGTCACTGTACACACATTTTACTGTATACAATTTTTCTTGCATTGTACATATTTATTGCTGGTGGCCTGTCTGTCGTAATGGCTGTAACATATGTGATATCGGAGACGCTCGATATCTTTAAAATAATATTTAGGTTTTACTGTATGTAAACTGTGTTTACATACATAATTTCAACGAATCTTACCTAATATCTAAGATAATACGAAGGGTTTATGCTGTATAATTGTGCGTGAAATGTTTATAATAGTGTGGGAGAGTTTATAAGGGCTTAAAATATATAAAAATAACCATATGAACATATGGTTTCTACTTCGCGGATTTTCACCTTTTGCGGGGGGTTCTGGAACGCAACCCCCGCGATGGAGGAGGGATTACTGTAATCATTATCTAATAGTAACTATAATAGGTGTGGATTTGGATGATAATGGTATCAATGAAGTACAGAAATGTTTTTTTAGAGAGGCTGATCGGAAGAAATTTTGATAGATCAGTGAACAAGAAATGCAGAAAGTGTATATCAATGATGATTTTGATATATTTCACTTCTGACTGTAAAGCTATTTTAGAAGATGTTTTAGAACAGTCCATTAAGAAGTCAGGGCGCTGGTAAGAGCAGGAATAAAAAAAAGATTGTGCCATGGTGGACAAAAGAGTGTGATAAAGCAATTAAATTACAAAGTAAAGCATTTATAATATTAAAATGGACTCTTAGTTTTCAGGGTCTTATTGAGTATAAAAGATTGCAAGCAAATGTGAGGAAAATTATTAAAAATGCAAAGAGGAATTGTTGTAGAAAATTTACAATTCAATTGGAAGAGAGAAAGGAATTGATAAAGTCTGAGGTATGAGTAAAAGAACGAATGGTATCAAAAGAGAGTACGGGTTTCCAGTTTTTTCCAGTTTGGTGAACTAACTTCAGAAAGTGAAGACAAAAAAGCAGAGATGATGACAGAAACGTTTGTTAAAGTTGACAACTCTGTTAATACTAGTAAGGAAGGGAAAAAAGGAAGGGAGCTTACGGTGAAAAAGAATAAAGAATTACTACAGCACGAGGGAGACTCAGATGATTTTTAAAATGTTCCATTCCCAATAATGGAACTGAACCTTGGCCTTAGGAAAACTAAAACGTCAGCACCAGACATGGACAAGATACACTATATAATGATAAGCCACCTCATTGATTCTTCCAAAAATGTTTTACTTGAGCTGTATAATAGGGTATGAGAGGAAGGGAGGTTATCAAGAAGCTGGAAAGAATCTGTTGTAGTGTCAATATGAAAACCAGGAAGCGACTATGCGAATCTGGGAAACTATAGGCCAATTGCCTTACATTCCATTACATTAAATTATATTGAAAAGAAAGGTTATTTATCCAAGTACCAACGTGGATTTATCAAAGGTAGAAACACAATGAACTCAGCGTTATCTTTGGAACATGAGATTAGGAGGGCACAGGTAAATAAAGAAAGTGTAGTGGATGTTTTTCTTGATATAGAGAAGGCATATAATATGGTGTTGAGGGAAGGGTTGTTAATCAAACTCCATAAATTAGATAAAATCACGCTTGGGTCACAGATTTGCACAGGAACACAGGAGGTTGTAGAGACAGGAACTTTATTCAAACACTGCAAACAAACATTTGTCTCTTTCAAAAGTTTAAACGTGCTCCTTAACAAGACAGAGATGACAGTTCCGTCTCACAATCAAATAGAATGCAAACATATCTTCCTCTTCAAAGGAGTGCGCGTCAGGAAGAGAGAGAGAGAGAAAAAAGCAATCAATCCAAAAACCGATAGGTGCTATTTGGGCTTTTAAGTATGCGAAGTACTGTGTGGGAAGCATATTGCGCAACAGAGCAGTCGCAAGTAAGGGAGCAAGGAAGGTAGTCTTTCAGCGTTTTTTAGAGGAGTGTGCGTATCCTACGTGTGTGCGTGTCCATCCCCCCCTGCTCACACCCCTTCCATCAGCTTTATTCACATTTTCGTGAATTAAGCAACTCTCCAAACCAGGTTCAAATAGGCGTGACAGGACATCAGCATTAATGTGTTCAGAGCCAGGTCAATGCCTGACAGTAAAACTATAAGGTTGCAAGCCCAAAAACCATCTCATGAGATGAAAGTTTGTATCTTTCTGATGGTATAACCATTGAAGTGGAGCGTGATTAGTCACTAATGTGAAATTTCGACCCCATAAATAATAACTAAGTGCTTCCACATCCCATTTAATAGCCATGCATTCTTTCTCAATAGTTGAATAATTGCGTTCCCTGGAAGCCTTTTTTGTACTCAAAAATGTGATAGGGTTCTCTTCCCCATCAAATGCACTTGCGTCCATCTGTAGAACAAAATCCTTAGAGAACTCAGGATTCAGCAAAACCGGATAAGAAGACAAAGCAAGTTTTCAAATCACAAAAGGAACATTCACAAACGTCCATAAAACAGGGCAGTTTTTTCTGCCTCTAGTAAGATCTGAAAGAGGTGCAGCCCTATCTGCAAAGTCAGGGATGAATCTTCTGTAATAACCGGCAAGCCCCAGAAATGCATACTTGTTTCTGCGTTTCTGGACATGGGTAAGCAAGCATCTCTTCCACTTTTCTAAATTGTGGCCTTAGTAAACCTCTGCCTATGGAATAACCCAGATAATGAGTCTCAGACATACCCAATTTACACTTCTTAGGGTTAGCTGTCAAGCCAGCCTTTCTTAAGCTTTCAAAGACAGCCTGAAGATGTTCTAAATGCATTTGCCAATCATTGCTGAAAATCACGACATCATCGAGATATGCCCCAGTGTACTCGGAATGAGAACGCAAGATCTGATCCATCATACGCTGGAAAGGTAGAGGCGTGCCATAAAGACCAAACGGGAGTCTAGTAAATTCATAAAGTCCGTTACAAGTCGCAAATGACGTTTTCTTACAACTGCCAGGCTCAAGAGGCACCTGCCAGTAACCTTTCGTGAGATCTAGCGTGGAGATATAGGTCGCCTGACCCAGTTTTTCCATCAGGTGATCAACACGAGGCATTGGATAAGCATCAAATTTAGAGACTTTATTCAAGCGCCTGAAATCAATACAGAAGTGAACCGTACCGTCTTGTTTTGGGACTAATAAGACCGGACTGCACCAGTCACTTTTACTTCCATGAATTACACCCAATGCCAGCATCTTTTTGACTTCTTCATGCACAATATTCTGTCGCGCTTCTGGAATCCGATATGGGTGCATCTGCACCCTAATGCCAGGTTCAGTAGTGATTTTATGTCCTGCAAGGTTAGTCACGCCTGGCAAGTCTGAAAAAACATCAGTATTCCATTCAATCAAAGATAACAACTCTGTCTTTTGTGAGTCGGTCAAACCGTCTCCAATGGCAACATCGGTCTGAGAGACAGCAGCCAAGGAAGTGTAAGCCCCTTGTGGGTCATGCCACTCCTTCAAGAGATTAACATGGAAAATCTGGAATGGTTTGTGCCGGCCCGGTATTCTAAATTTGTAATTCACCGGCCCCATACACTTCTCAGTAATGGCAGAGCCCTGCCATTTCGCTAGGAATGTGTGCGGGTCAGATGGAATCAGAACCAAAACACGATCACCAGGGGCCTCATGTATAACGGCGTGCGTAGAACTCACACTATAACATGGCGTAAGCACAAAAGCGGGATTGTGCGTACGCACAGAAAAATCCAGATGCAGGAACCTGTGCGCACGCAAACTTTCACGTTCTTCCACTACATAAATCCCGATCAGCGTGAAAAGTAACGCACGTACACGCGCCTTCTGTCCCGCCCCAACTCCTCCCAGAATTACGCCTCTTTGAATATGCAAATCAATAGAAATAGCCTTCTGTGAAAAGACAATGGGAAAAGCACAGGGGAAAATGTATTAATTTCAGCGAATACCAAGTGGAGGCAAAGGAAAAACGTACTATTTGTTGGTTTAAACAAAAGAAAGTTGATAGAGTGACAGAGTGTCGGAGAAACTCGAAAGATCAAGTTCACAAAGTCGCACAGTGCCCGAAATAAAAAAGAAATCACATATCAACGTCACCGTGAAAAGGAGTTGTAGCCCACCGTCTGAGTGTCATATGAAAGCTTATTAGGGTACAGACAAAAAATAGGCACACAGTGGGAAAAAAGCAGGAAATGTCAACTTTAATCTCGAAATTTCCACTTTAATCACGTAGTTTATTTTGCCATTAAAGTAGAACATCATAAACTTGATCTTAAAATCGTTTATTTTACTAGTTTCTCAAGTAGCACTTTAAATGCTTTGTTCTGTGTTTGATCTTCTATGTGCTCTATGTGTGTGAATCACTACGTGCTTCCGTTCTTTCTCTTTCTCCGACAGGACACAGAATCCATTACGTTCGTGATATTACAGCTCTCTGAATAATTAAAATACTGAGATGTATACGTGATATCTTTTTCATGATGATAGGAATGAAAGCATGTTATTAAACATGGGAACACGGTGGCGCAGTGATTGAACATATCTCATGCAAGAGGCTTGCTGCGCCATGCGCTACCTTCAATGAAATAATTTATCACAGCAGTACTGTCTCTTTCAAACATACTAACCTCATTCCTGTCCTTACTTTTCTTTCTCCAAAAACCCAATCGCCACACAATCAGCTATGTAATAGACGTGAAGCCATTTGTAAGCTTAGAACGCCGATTCTTCAAAACTTTTAAGGAACATTGAAATATCTTCGTAGTACATGTTTAATTATTATATCCGTCTATCTTTCCAGTGTCGCATCAGCGACATAAAGACGCGCTATAGGTCTGCAGTGTACCACGATGCATACTACCGCCCCCCCCCCCCCAAAAGGGTTCTGACACACAAACGCTGGCGAAGCTGCCTTCTTCGTATCTCACCGTCACTTGAAATCAGCAGTTCTTAGCATTGCACCACGCAAGCTGTTGTATCAACCACCAACTGTAACTTGCTTTCTTTATTCTTCGGTTATAGTCTTGAATAAAAGTGCACTTTTATTTATGTGAAAACAGCTGTGTCAGATGGGGTTGTATGGATTGATTCTGAATGTGACTGCGAGAATGAAAAGTGAATTAAAAAAAAAAAAAAAAAAAGCTAACCTTTACCAGTATCATAAGTTACACCGGCTGTTACAGACTGAAATCAAATTTATGTTGTTATTCTAAAATTGTAAGAATAAGAGCAGTTCACTTCTCGAAGTGGAACCGTCCAGGATCGAACTCACCACCCTCTGATTCCCAGTCAGGAGCTGATACCATTACGCCACCGCGGCAGTTGTAGTAAGAGTGTCAATGTGGCATGCTAACGCGGCTTTTTTTTTTGTGCAGTTATATTTTTGAATAAAAGCGCACGTGTTCTCTTATTTGTACCTTTTGTGAAAGTGTTTCTTTGATATATGGACTTCAGGCTTCATACGTTATATAGTTTATGCCTACATTTTGTCATTTACTATTAGAATATGAAAAACGTTTCTGTTTTAAAAATGTGTTTGCACAGACTACTATAGAAACGGAACACACATGAAATGCGTGTATTCCAAATAACACTATATTATTTCCACTCTAAAACTTCACTTCAATCCCAGATAATCAAATCAAGGCAAGGCATGAGCTAGGAGAAATTTGTTCTAAGTCGGTGGGGGGATGGAATAGCTGGCTGCTAGTAGCATTTGTTTATCAGCACATTTAGATGACAAAGGACTCTGGCGGAGAGGTGCAAACGGATTTATGACGCGATTTAAGGTGGGACGGATTTACGAGTTTTTCCGTAGGCTCTGGTAATTCTAGTGTTAAAGCGACAAGCATTCCCTGAGCGATCCCTCGGAGGCAGAAAAACAGCATAAGGAGCAGCAAATCTACCGCTGCTTCTCCAAGCACATTTGAGAACCCTCCAAACATTTGGCTAAGATCGTCAATGACTCAACATCATGACTCAGAAATTCATCTCAGAGAACTGCAGGTATCCCTGCCAGCAGTATATTCATGACAATCTTTTTCACAAAGCGCTTCATCTCGTTTCCCTCAAACTAGCAATAAACTTTATGAATCAAATCTTGTATCTGCGCACGAATGGGATCGTTCATGTTCAGTCTCCAATCATGAAGTGCAAAACCTTTAGCCAAAAAGCTCGTAGTTTTATGTAAAACAACCTGCCGCTTCAAGAAATCATAATCGACGAGTTTATTGTGAGGCACATTCCGTAAGGCAAGTAAGGCATCCCCAGACAAAAAAGGGGTGACGATAACAGCCCAGTTTCGTTTGTCCCATCCCATCAAAGTCGCCACATGCTCAAAAGCTAAAAGAAACATCTCTGGGTCATCGGAAGGACCCATCTTCGTCAGCACATCCTTAGAATTAGCAGGAGGAGCAGGAACCGGATCATCCTCCGGGTCGGGAGAAAGCAGGACATTTTGAGCGATTTGAAATAGCTTGAGTCACAGATTTGCACAGAAACACAAGAGGTTGTAGAGACAGGAACTTTATTCAAACACTACAAATGAACATTTGTCTCTTTCAAAAGTTTAAATGTGCTCCTTGACCAGACAAAGATGACAGTTCCGTCTCACAATCAAAAGAATGCAAACATATCTTTCTCTTCAAAGGAGTGCACGTCAGGAGCAGAGAATGTCTGAGAGAGACAGAGAAAGAGAGAGAGAGAGAGAGAAAGAAGTAATCAATCAATCAAAAAACCAATAGGTGCTGTTCGGGCTTTTAAGTATGCGAAGTACCACGTGGGAAGCATATTGCGCAACAGAGCAGCCGCATGTAAGCCCAGCAAGTAAGGGAGCAATGTGAAGGTAGTCTTTCAGCATTTTTTTAGAGGAGCGTCTGTATCCCCTAGGGGTGCGATCAGCCCCCCTGCTCACAATATAAAAGGTCAGATGTTTAGATGGATGAAGAATTTTTTGCATGGAAGACAAATACACATTAAAATAGGGAATAAGTACTCTGGAAATGTGCTTTTGAAAATGGTACTCCTCAAGGAAGAGTCATAAATTCGTTATTGTTCTCAATAATGATAAAAGATGTATTTATGAAAACAGAAAATAGAATGGGATTATCAATTTTTGCAGATGACGTGGCTCTTTATAGGAGGGGGTGAAATATTAGGTTTGTTATAAGGAAAATGCATGAGGCTGTTGTACAAGTGGAAGAATGGTCTTACAAATGGGGTTTCAAATTTTCAGTGGAAAAAACAAAACTGGTTGTATTTACAAGAAAAACAATTAGTAATGTAGTAAAACTAAATTTGTACAATGAGGAATTAGAGAGAGTAGGGAACTTCAAATTTTTAGGCAGATGGTTTTAGAAAAAGTTACTTGGAATATACATGCACAGAAAATTGTGCACAAGTGTAAGTACAGTAAATACTGGAAAATGAATGGGGAGTAGACAGATCATCTTAGAAAGCAATATACCCCAGGCTAATTAGACCAATAATAGATTATGGTTGTATGGCATAGATCACGTCTTCTGATACATTAAAAAATAGACCATATTCAATATCAAATTCTGGGATTATGTACTGATGCATTTAAGACAATACCGACAGTAGCAATGCAATTGGAGATACCTCTAGAAATTAGAAGAGAACAATTGAAAAAGAATTACTGGGTAAGTTTACAGGTGCTTAGTCCAGATCATCCAACTAAAGAGACACTGAAAACTTGTTGGGAGAAGGAAGGGAAGAAGAAATGAAAAAGTGGAGCAGAAAGCAAAAGAACTCATGCTATACAAATTAAACATTACTCCAACAATATCATTACCTGCAATACAACCTTCGATACTTCCAGACGTGATTGTAGATTTTGCACTGTTAGACAAGAAGAACAAGGAAAAAGAATTTAATCTCAGTGCATATACTGGACAGGAATACATTGACAGGTGTCACAGCTACATACAGATTTATACAGATGCATCATAGCATTCAGACAATAAAATAGAGGAGTAGCAGTCGTTGTTCCAGAGTTAAATCTATGAATGGGTTAAATAGTGTCACGCACGCGTGAGTAGGAGGCAGCCAACAAACCCTAAGGTGAGTGAATACTTGCAAGATAAGGGGTTAAGAAGGAGTACTAACGTCTCTCTCTCTCTCTCTGTCTCTCTTCAGAAGCAAAGACGGAAAATAAAAACACCCTACCCTGTTCCAGGGCTCATCATGGCCGACTCCCACCGTCACTTCCGTCTCCCTCCTGAGGACATCACTGATGGTCCCGCTATGATGCCGTCACTACCTCTTGTGTCATTTCCTGTAGTCATTTTGCTTGTTTTGTTTTCCTTATAAATACCCCACTGTTTCAGATGTCTGTGTCAAATGTCTATTTTTGAACCTGCTGTTCATTTTCATTTTGACCTGTCCATTAGACATTATACGGGGCAATTCTCCAACACTTGCAAATGACTGGAGGTCGAGTTATTTTTAATTTACAACAGTCAGGGATGGGATATCAGTCTATGCAGGGGAAATGATTGCATTACTGTTAGTGGTACAATGGATTGAAGAAGTTGGTCCAATATGATCAGTAATTTGTTAAAATTCAAGTTCATCTTTATTTTGCCTAGAGTGTAGGTGCCCCAATAGTAGGCCAGAAATTTTGATTGAAATTCAACAAATATTATACAGAATTCAAATGATGGGTCTCAGTGTAACCTTTTTATGGATCCCAGCTCATATTGGTATTAAAGGTAATGAAACAGAAGGTCAAATTACAAAAGAATCTACAAAATATGAATATATACAGTTAGAAGCTGGTTTGAGTAAATCTGAAGTGAGACATATTGTTAAACAAATGATGAAGGTAAGGTGGCAAAAACAGTGAGATGAAGAAAGTAATGGACGATGGTATTAAGGAGTTCAGAGGAAAGTGGGAAAAATTAGATGTACAGGGAAAATAAAAATGATGAACAATTGATCACAAGACTTAGATATGGACACACTGAACCAAACAGTTCACTTTATAGGATAGGGAAACATCATACCTTCTTATTGTGGAAAGGCAGAAACAGAAGAACGTGATATTACAATGTCGGAGTTATGATGAGGATCCAAGTGTTTTGGTAGAAAACCTCAGGGAACTGAAAATTAATTTTATTTTAGAAGATATTTTGCTAAAATAATCATGGGATGCATGCTATCGGTGTATATTTCAATTTCTGAAGGACACTAAGTTAAGTGAGAGAATATAGTATTGAGGATATTCTGACCCACAGTCCATACCAGGTGGTGGTGGTAATACATGAAAATGTTGTTTGCCAACCGCCAATAAAACAAGAAGAAGAAGAAGATGCTGGAGGGAACTGTTTTTCGTGTGTCTATTCTGTTGCTGCTCTCACCTGTTTGGATTTCCCGTGGTTAATTGTGGATTACTGTTCCTGTTTGGATATATGGTCTGTCTCATGCCCACCACTTCGTGTAAGATATGGATTGGAAATATCTTCATTTGAGAGAGCACTCACCAATCACATCATCCTGTACTGCTACAGGAAAACAGTATGGCAAACTTTCCTTTCTTTTCAGTGAACGGTTCACAGGATTTTCCACTCTCCAATCTTCATCTGTTTCCACTGCATTTGGACTGGGCTTTGGACTTTGTCGTAAGTGTCTATCTTGTTGATGTTTATGGGTTTTGTTATATGTGTTACCACCAGCTAGTAATCAGGGGAGCGATTGTTTAAGTTTGGTATTTATTTATTTTTTACCTTCTGTTTTTTAATTAATATACCAATTCATTATTGATTTAATCTATTGTGTAACTGTGTCTCTGTGAGTGAGTGTGTGAGAATCGGGGAAATGCTAGGTGTGTTCTTGGGTTCCCTACCAAAAAAATAAATAAATCAAATTCCTACGACTGTGTGAATCTTAGTGGCACTAGGCCGCTACATTTGAATCTCAAAGTTGCCTTGGATAAATTCATTAGCCAAATAAGTAAATAATATTATTAAAGCTCCTGTAGTGATTAATAATTAAGTGTGGATAAAGGCACTCACAAATTCTGGAGGTGCAGAAAAGTTTATAAACTTAAACTTTATTTTTTCCTAATAAAACAAATTCTAATAAAACAGATTCTTTCCATAGACAGAGGTTTAATTGGGAGTGAATTTTAGGAATGTTTTGCTCTTACCTTTCTTGTCCAAATGGAGATTTTATACCAGGTAAAATATCATTTTCGTATGAAATTTTGTCACTCTGTGAGTCAGTGCAGGTTTTCTATAGTTAAAGAAACAAAATCCAGAAATTAATTGGAAATTAAGAGAAATACTTTATTGGGGACTTTATTGTTTTAAGATGCTCTATTTAAAGTCTCACCATTACACATTAGCTTTATACCATGGAGTTTCTACCAATTCAACATCAGGAATTTAGAGACTTTTTAATAAAGATTGGATACAAACTTTACCTTTCACCCCATTAGTCCTACAACTGTGCTGTTGTTTTAGTGCCAGGTGCATCACTGCCCAGTTATAACATTTATAGAAGATCCAGTTACATTAAAATAGGCCATCCACCAAATTAGAGAAATGTGAGTTTCATCACTACTCGGCTATAGTTTTAGGTTACCATATTACCAGGTCTAGATTTAAATATGGACCAATGTATAGTTAAGGCAATTTTAATCTGGACAAAACTATTTCAGTTAAACAGGTGCCAGTCTTTCTTAGGATTGAAATTTAATATAGGTGATTCATTAAGAACTTCAGGTTGTTAACTGCTCCATATACTTTTTTAAAATGTAAGATGCTGAAATAAAATCAATCAACTAACAATGCCCAAGAGGATTTTCTAAAATTGAAAGAATCCTTTATCATCTGGATCCCCCTGCAGTTTGCATTACAACTTGACATGTTTAATATTGGGCTTGGACCAATATTACTACAGTATTTCCCTGACAGTACATAATTACCGCCTCTATTATTGAGAAGTCAAGCAAAATGACATCTTTTATTGGCTAACTGAAAAGATTGCAATATGCAAGTTTTCAAGGCAACTCAGCTAAAAGAAGAAGGGGCCTGAGGTGCCTCGAAAGCTTCCATTATTGTAATCTTTTTAGTTAGCCAATGAAAGGTGTCATTTTGCTCGACTTCTCATTACATCCATCACGGCTAACACGCTACATCACCCCTACTACTACAGCACCTTCTTTTCTAAATTCTTCCCTATGGAACATTACTATGGTGTTCACTACCAGAGATCATTAGTTCTTGACAATGATTCCACAAACAGGGGATATCAAATCCAGAATGCCCTGTTTAGATATGTGGAATTGTTTATTGTCATTATGCATACACATAGTGAAATTTTTTGTTGCTAGAACTCAGCTTCAAGGCAGAATACTTAAAATACAAAATACACTATAAATAATAAAATAAACATAATAAGTATAAAAGACAGTAGCAATAAAACATCATCAAGTCCAGACTTGATATACTGTATGTCTCTACTGTAAAATACTGATGAAGCAGATGTCCAAACATCAGTGTCTATGCCATTAATTCCTCTTACCCACAAAGGGCATTTTTCAGCAATTTCCCCCTGAGTGGAGAATGCTATAATAAAGCCTTATTATGCAATAAATAAAAGAAGGACACTCATTTTTTCACTAAAATTTGACATATAACTTTTTAAATTTGATAGAAATTGTGTTTGTGTCAAATTTAAACATTTCTTTGCTGAAACACTGATGCAAAAAAAAAACCACAGGCGGACACTGGTTTTTCCAAATTTTTGTTATATAATACAGTTTATTTCAAGGTCAAGCAATGTCAGGTGATTTTTTTTCATCCTTGATGTGTTCCCAGACAAGTCAGCTGTTCCTGTAAAAGTTTTATGTTGATAACACAAAGAAATAAATAGTTGCAGCATTTGGCACCATGGGCATCCCTCCCACCACCAGAACCTTTCTGGCACATAATATAAAATATATATAAAATAATAATAAATATTTATATAAAATACTAGGGGGTTTGCCCTCTGCTCGCTTTTCTCATCACCCCCCAAAGGCCTGCACTGCGTGTCTCTGCCACTCGCATTGTGAAGAGGGGGGCTGAACACACCGCAAGGAGACGCGGTTGCTCCTCCAAAACCCCCTCTTAAACGGTTATACAATGGGAAACAAATAGTTTTTTATTTACCTCCTCTTTGCTCAATCAGCTGTTGGCTCGCTGCTGCTACTGTGCCATGTGATCTGCATCTCACGCAGCACTTCAAACATTTAAAAGCTTGTAAAGCAGCTGTTCTACTCTTTGTATTTTATTTCCGGCCCCGGGCGTGGTTGAATCTCTTGGCACAAAGTCTTGTCCCATGAGACACGAGTTCTTAATATTTTTTAGTTTATAATTTTAAAAACGGAATAAGAATCTGAAAATTTAACAACACCACATTAACGTTCGATAAATTCTGAAAAGAATGATACCAAACATATATATGTAGGTTTAAAATAAGCCCGATTTAAAGCGTGACAAAAAACGTGACACACTGAGACATATAGGTGTCGTATAAGTACACACCCCCCAAAAAATAAAAAAAAATGGCATTTTTGTTTATTTTGCTCACCTTTAGCACATTTATTTTTTTCAAATAAGGGGTATGTTATACATCGTTGGAAGCATCTCAGTTGCAGCTATACAATGGTATAAAGCTTGTCATAGCAGGGCTCACTGAGCCAGAGTCACCAACTGCTTGATGCTGCTGGATGACAAGCTAGATGTGCCTATCTTCTATTGGACAGCAAATGTCTCGCTAATGCTTCAGCGCACAGTGACGTGCTTCAGCTTGTTTTATTCAGGAGAGACAGCTGTAAATTTTGATGTCTATAACATGTCTATATTCACTGTTGCATTTTGAAGTTTTATGTGACAACATCCGAAAATTCCTGTCTTCCCGATAGGCATCAGAGGTTGATTTGCATGTCAGGGCAGCAGCTTTTCTTCAAACATGGCCATTTTGGGTTTCGTTGGAAATGTCACAGTCTCAGCTATCCAATAGTGTGAAGTTTGAGACAGAATGTTCCACTAAGAAAGAGCCACCCCCGCCAGAAAAGCCAGATGGTAGGTGCAAGTCACCTCGGCCATGTTGTTGCATTGTGTTGGATTACTCAGCTCTGCTTCCACGTGAAATGTCTCATTGTATTCAGTGAAACCTGCTGTAAGTACCGAAATGTGATTTGTTTAATTTTGCTGCTGTTTTATGGAGTTATATACATGATGTGATTGAGGGCCAGGAACCCTGCCCTGCTGGGACGCCTGGAGAAAGGAAGGACCGGAAGAGCAGCACTTCTCTTCCCTGGGCACCTGGACGGTCCTTGATCCCTGGGGGACAGCGCTACTGGGACACCAGAAAGTACTGAGAGACCAGGGATGGTGTACTCGGGAGTGCTGCCGGAAGTTCATCATCAGGCACCTGGAGCACATCCGGGACATTATAAAAGGGGCTGCCTCACTCCATTCGTCGAACCGGAGTCGGGTGGAAGAGGACGGAGCTTGAGAGGCAGGAATGGAGGCGGCGCGAGGAACCAAGGACTGAATGAATATTGTAAATAGTTTGTACATAGTGTAAATAAACATGTGTGTGTTTGGACATTGCGGTGTTGTGTCTGTCTGTAGCCGGGCTATCTCGTACAATGAATACATGACAATTTGGCATCTGTAGCCGGGCTATCTCGTACAATGAATACATGACAATTTGGCAAACGGTGTGACGGTTGGTTCTAGTTTTTGGCCCATGGCAGGCGTGTGTTCAGTCACATTGACTGTTGAAGGCATCACTTAAAATCCATCAGTTGACACCATTTGATTATTGTATAACACTTGGGTATTCATGTTCAGAATAATTACTAGGCTGGTTTTAATTTTTTGATTTTGAATACATGGCGCAGCACACGTGCGATTCCATGTCAGATTAACAGTCAACTGTACAAACTGTAACAATGTGATCACTCTGAGTGTATAGTAGACAGCCGTGGCTTTCAAATGAGGTACTGTTTATGTCTGTGTGTGGTGTAGTTCATCTGTATGATGAGGCAATATGTGTTTAAAAGATTTTTTGAACCCCTGTTGGCCCAATTCTGGGCCCCTTCGAGTATAAAAGGTGTAAATCGTTTGCAACTAGTGCAGAATGCAGCTGCTAGAATCCTAACCAGGAAAAGAAAATCCGAGCACATTTCTCCAGTTTTGATGTCACTACACTGGTTACCTGTATAATTCAGGATTGATTTTAAAATTCTGCTTATGGTTTATAAGGCCTTAAATAATCTCGACTCATCTTATATATCGGAATGTCTGACATCTTATATTCCAAATCGTAACCTCAGATCCTCAAATGAGTGTCTCCTTAGAATTCCAAGAGCAAAACTTAAAAAAAGTGGTGAGGTGGCCTTCTGCTGTTATGCACCTAAAATCTGGAATAGCCTGCCAATAGGAATAGGCGGAGTGGTGGCTCTGAGGCTAGGGATCTGCACTGACAATCGGAAGGTTGCCGGTTCGAATCCCGTAAATGCCAAAGGAGACTCTGCTCTGTTGGGCCCTTCAGCAAGGCCCTTAACCTGCAATTGCTGAGCGCTTTGAGTAGTGAGAAAAGCGCTATATAAATGCAAAGAAAGAATTATTTGCCAGGCTAATACAGTGGAGCACTTTAAAAAACTGCTGAAAACACATTATTTTAACTTGGCCTTCTCATAACTTCACTGTAATTTAATCCTGATACTCTGTATATCCAATTCATTATAATAACTATTCATGGTGGCTCTAAAATCTGTACTAACCCCTACTCTCTCTTCTGTTTCCTTTTCTGGTGTCCAAGCCACCACCATCTACTCAAAGCACTGTGATGTTCCAACAGTGATGGATTAAAAGCCAGAAGTCTGCATGACCATCATCATCAAGTTCTTCTGTGAGAACCCTAACTACAAAGAGGACTGTTTCATTTATGTTAGGTAGAATGCCCAGAGGGGACTGGGCGGTCTCGTGACCTGGAACCCCTGCAGATTTTATTTTTTTCTCCAACCGTCTGGAGTTTTTTTTTTTTTCCTGTTCCCCCTGGCCCTGGCCATCGGACCTTACTCTTTTCTATGTTAATTAATGTTGTTTTATTTTAATTTCTTATTTTGTCTTTTATTTTTATTTTTTTCATTATGTAAAGCACTTTGAGCTACTTTTTGTATGAAAATGTGCTATATAAATAAATGTTGTTGTTGTTATTGTAGAGGAGGATTAGAGGTACTGTAGTTTTCTGTTATAGGTTATACTATACAAATTGTTAGTCAAAGCTGTTGGAATTGTTACTCTTTTTTCAGCAGGAGAGCATTGCCTTGTCACCAAGTATTATTTTCCATCAGCAATCAAAGGGGAACAATAAAACAGGATCTACAGGAAGAGGCACATGTCTAAAGCCGTTTCAAACTATACAATACAATACAATACAATTTATTTTTAATATAGCTCAAAATCACACAAGAAGTACCGCAATGGACTTTAACAGGCCCTGCCTTTTGACAGCCCCCCAGCCCTGACTTTCTAAGAAGACAAGGAAAAACTCCCAAAAAAACACTTGTAGGGAAAAAAAAACAATGGAAGAAACCTTGGGAAAAGGCAGTTCAAAGAGACCCCTTTCCAGGTAGGTTGATCATGCAGTGGGTGTCAAAAAAAGGGGGTAAATACAATACAATACAATACACAGAACAGAACACAACTATTTACTTGCCAGTAGTACTGCCCCATTACCTTTTTTTGGGGGGCGTAGTTTTTTCCACAGTTACCTAGATTGATTTTCACTTTGTTCAGCAACACTTATTTTGGACTGTTTAATTAAAGTAATTGAGTCATGTAGAGGTTGAATTATTATTATTAGATAGATAGATAGATAGATAGATAGATAGATAGATAGATAGATAGATAGATAGATAGATAGATAGATAGATAGATAGATAGATACTTTATTAATCCCAAGGGGAAATTCACATACTCCAGCAGCAGCATACTGATATAAAAAAACAGTATTAAATTAAAGATTAATAACAATGCAGGTAAAAACAGACAATAACTTTGTATAATGTTAATGTTTAAACCCCCCCTCCCCAGGGTGGAATTGAAGAGTCGCATAGTTTGGGGGAGGAACGATTTTCTCAGTCTGTCAGTGGAGCTGCTCTTCTGTCTGGAGATGACACTGTTTAGTGGATGCAGTGGATTCTCCATAATTGATAGGAGCCTGCTGAGCGCCCATCGCTCTGCCACAGATGTCAAGCTGTCCAGCTCCATGCCAACAATAGAGCCTGCCTTCCTCACCAGTTTGTCCAGGTGTGAGGCGTCCTTCTTCTTAATGCTGCCTCCCCAGCACACCACCGCGTAGAAGAGGGCGCTATTATTTACAACAGTAGTGATATAATTCTAGTTTGGACATATTTGTACCTCATCATTAAGCATACTAACATAGTTGTTACATAAATCTTTTGAATTCTCATTTTCCCTTTGATTATTCCTCCTCAAAAAATACGTCCAATGCCAATCAATTCACAATTTTATGGTTCCCCACAATTATAATTTCATCGGTCTCACTTCATTTCAAAATTTCACCACCTATTTGTTGAATGAGTGGGTATCCATATGCACCTTTCTTTATGAGTGGGAATCCATATGCACCTTTCTTTAGGGAATTGCCCAGAAAGAAATGGTCAGTCCGAGAGAGTGAGTCTAGATCTTCAACAATGTTTTAGATGTTTTATGAATTAGAAGTGGAAATCACATGATGTGTTACATCATCTTGTTGCACCCATTTAAGATGGTGGATAAAAAAAAAAAAAAAAAAAACTCTACTCAATGAATTGCTCTTAGTTAAGAAAAGGCAATTTCAGTGAAGCTCAGTGCCTGTTTTCTGTTCTTTTCATCTATCCTGTAACTTTTTTCTTTTCTTTTTACATTCAATTCATCTCCCAGAACCAGCAACATACTGTTAGTTCTCATGTCTACCTGCTGCATGAGGACTGATTTGGATTCTGTGTCGATCTTCGAAGAAATGGAAATTCCAGTAGGACTGTCTTTACATTCACATACAGCAAGCTGATCTCTGGACTATCTATCTCCATCATTTCATTCCATCATATGCCGTTTTTCAAGGACTTCATCATGTGCGGTTTTTGTTAGTGGTTTGTTATTGTTGAATTCAAATTTATTTTATATAGCTGTAAAGGAAACTGGGGTGGGATCATTGTAGTTTATATAGTTATATTTCATTTATTATTGTTTAATACAGTCTTCTATTTCTGTTTTATTACCAGTTGCTTTTTTGTGTGTGAGGTGGGCCAAGGCTAGGTGTGTTACTGGAATCCCCACTGAAAAAATAAATAAATCACCGTCGAAGGTGGTGAGAATCTTACCTGCGTTTTAGTCTGCTACAACCATCCTTTGCATGCTACACATGTTGACTTTTTCAGTTCATTTTCAATTTTTTTTCTTGCCTCTGTGTTTAAACTCTGGCCTTTCCCCTAATATGTCCTTGTTTTTTTCTGAGTACATCCATGTGTTAAGATTAGAACACTTTTAGTGCTTCAGTCAACTTTCATTTTTGACCACGTGTACATGAAACCTGGTGGTAAACTTAATGATGGATGTGATCATTTTAGCTCTAATGTAAATCCATATAGATAAAAGTGAGAAATTAATTCTCTGTCAATGACAGTAATCGTTGGTGTAGTCGAGAATCAGCATCAACATTTGGGACGTTTAATGTACAGTTGAATGAAGTGACTGCACATTTTACTTTGTAGTAGTGGTAGTAGCATTAATTTGAATTATCATTTGCCTAGTTGAGTATATGTGATAATCCATGGGAGCATTTTTTCTGTGAAAGCTAAGGGTTGCAGGTGTCTGAAAGTATAATTTATGATGAAGAGGGAGGCTACTTTCTATCTCCTTCAGTCTGTTATTTGGGGTCATGTCTTCAATCTTCAGTCATAATCTTAGTATTTTCATGTAGTTGTCAATCTATTCCTGTAAACTCTCCATCGTCTTTGTGATCTTCTTCCAATAACTTCATATTCAGCATTTGTTTTACCTTTTTTTATACCTGTTTGGTATCCATCCATTACTAGGGATACTGGAATGCACATTTACAATGTGGTCAACCTGGCCCAAGCAGCAACTTGTAGTGATGGACACTAACTTTAAAAGAAAATGTATGAAAAGGTATCAACAGAACTAATAAGCCAGTCTCATAAGGTATCAAAGAGTATTTAGGACAATCAAAAGGTTAAGCATGCAGCTCAAATTTTGGAATATCCAGAGCTACAGGAATAATTCTTGGTACTGGGACACTCAGGAATGTGTAATCAAAACACCATCTTGCTTTGACAGTCTGAATCATGTCAGAGAATATAGGTGGAGTTGAAACTGGCCAAGTTTTGGACAACAATCAAAAAATAAATGAAAGAAATACAAAATTTGATCTGTGTTTAAGGCAAAAGTATAAGAACCAGGAAATTAAACAAACAACACCGCTAAGTTAGATGAATGACAAAGCACATGATATTCCAGGTATAAATGGATAAATTCACAAATGATCTGTTCTTTTTGAATGACTCTTTTCAGTCACAAGCAGTAACAAATTGGTTCAGTAGAGCTCAACATGAGTGCTAAAGTGTATGTGTGATGCTGCCAGCTTCTTTCATTTACATTTACATAAAGACCATGTGCTTGTATGAAATGCTTCGTCGCATTAGCTGTGTGGGCTGGCGCATTGTCATGATGCAAAAAGTGCCTTCGCAAGTTCGCAAGTTCTTGGACCAGCCTCTAGCCATTGCAGAAAAAACGTCAGGCGAGGTCACAGTTGTCCTCTCCATCAGCGGAATTGACGCGACAATGCCATCGATGTTGAAAAAGATGGCAAACATGGTGCGTTCCACCGAGCGGATTAAACCATCAGAAAAGTCGTAAAAAATCATCACTCGAAAGTCACGCAGGGCTGCCCTTTGTCACCGATTCTGTTCATAACTTTTATGGACAGAATTTCTAGGCGCAGCCAGGGCGTTGAGGGGGTCCGGTTTGGTGGACTCAGGATTGGGTCACTGCTTTTTGCAGATGATGTTGTCCTGTTTGCTTCATCAGGCCGTGATCTTCAGCTCTCTCTGGATCGGTTCGCAGCCGAGTGTGAAGCGGCTGGGATGAGAATCAGCACCTCCAAATCCAAGACCATGGTCTTCAGCCGGAAAAGGGTGGAGTGCCCTCTCAGGGTTGGTAGCGAGATCCTGCCCCAAGTGGAGGAGTTCAAGTATCTCGGGGTCTTGTTCACGAGTGAGGGAAGAATGGAGCGTGAGATCGATAGGCAGATCGGTGCGGCATCCACAGTGATGCGGGCTCTGCATCGGTCTGTCGTGGTGAAAAAGGAGCTGAGCCGCAAGGCGAAGCTCTCAATTTACCAGTCGATCTATGTTCCTACCCTCACCTATGGTCATGAGCTATGGGTAGTGACCGAAAGAACAAGGTCGCGAATACAAGCGGCTGAAATGAGTTTCCTCCGCAGGGTGTCTGGGCTTTCCCTTAAAGATAGGGTGAGAAACTCAGTCATCCGGGAGGGGCTCAGAGTAGAGCCGCTGCTCCTCCGCATCGAGAGGAGTCAGATGAGGTGGCTCGGGCATCTGATCAGGATGCCTCCTGGACGCCTCCCTGGTGAGGTGTTCCGGGCACGTCTAACCGGGAGGAGGCCCTGGGGAAGACCCAGGACACGTTGGAGGGACTATGTCTCTTGACTGGCCTGAGAACACCTTGGGATTCTCCCAGAAGAGCTAGAAGAAGTGGCCGGGGAGAGGGAAGTCTGGGCATCTCTGCTCAAGCTGCTGCCCCCGCGACCCGACCTCGGATAAGCGGGAGACAATGGATGGATGGATGGATGGATGGAGTTGGGAGCTTCGCCGCTAGCGCACTCTCAGTTCGTTTGCTTCTCGTGTTCATTCTGAAGGAAGAGAGGGAGCAAAACATCTGAACAAAAACATGCAACCACTTGAATAATCCCTCTACACAGCAGAACAGGTTTTGACAAGCTGACACTCGACAAACGATAAAATTCCGCGCGGAACCCAGACAACCCTCGTATAATTCTTATTCATTTTTATTCACAAACCTTGTTCATCAGATTCATGAACTGAATCAGTGAAGCATAACCCAAGAACAAGTGACACGATTCTTGCTCACTTATGATTCTTGAACTTACAGTCTTATTTTAATTATGATTTTTCATGATATTATCATATTTTCAAAGAAGTTAATACTATATGATAGGAATTACTAGCATGCTTGATTAAAATTTAATAAATATAAATATATATGAAAATTAATTAATAAATAATTAGTGATTCTTCTCCCCTAGAAAAGATTTATTTTTTACTGTTGATGAATCAAACAAATCAATAGAATTGATTCACTTAATTGGGTCATTGAAAAGAACTGAATTAGTAAAGTGAATCAAAATGCCCATCACTAATTCCATGGATGCTGTTAAGAAAATGCATTAATTCTTCTGGGACATTTACAAATTTAAAAATGGAAGATGCCAAGAGTGAAGGTTGAAATGCTGTATATTTCAGAGCTTTACAAATAACACCCTGGAAATTAAAAGGAGTGTGAAGGAACAAAAACCTGAAGACTGAAAAAATAGCAAAGAAGCTAGTCAGCTATGAAAAGCAAATAATGAAACAGTTAAAGCTTTAATTCTAGATTTTCAATACTGAAATGGTTGAGCTGATCTTTGCTCACCAACCCCCGTGTGTGCCTTACGTGCTAGTCATTTCCCGTATCTGCTGCTTGCGACGAATCGTGCTTTACTTTTGGATAAACACGAATATCAACTCTTTCTTTGATATCTCCGTCTTTCAAAACTATTATTGCTAACAATTCGTCACATGTTGGTTTATTATATATGCGAGCGTGATCTTTCGAATTCATACAGAAATCCAAGAAAACTTCTTTGTCCATGTTTTTCAGATAAATTTTGTGTAAAGTGCGATACTTTTGGATGTATGGATTTGTATCCATTATTGGCTGTAGAATTTCAGACATGTCTGATCGTTTAACTCTTTTGATTCTGTGTTGCATCGCTTCTCCGTGATCATAAATATAAACCTGAATGAATTGTGGTTTCTTTGAAATTAAACTTGTAGTAGCTTTAATTGTTGCAGGACCACAGATTCTCATAGCGTATTGTCCTGAATCGTGTAAATCAGCATTTTGAGAATTGAATGATGCGAATACGAACAGATTATTGTAGATTCGGATATTTTGCCTGTAGTATTTATGGATTTCACTTTCACCAAATAACAAATCTTTTATTTCTCGCGGATACGCCTCGTCATTGGGAAGAAACACTACTTTTCCTTGATGGCAACACGAATTAGACGATCTACAAGTCTCCGACTTAAACTTGAAAGCTGAACAATATCTAGATATTTCTGTCATATCACCATATGTCCATATATTCGATCTCTTTTCGCTGTTATGTTATTTCACCGAGTAATAATTTACAGTTGTAAGTGCTAATGTGATCTTTACTATCAGTTTTTTGAGACTTTTGAATTTTAGTACTTTCATAATCTCTAACCTGCTCTGCATGTGTATCGCGCCAATGTTTTTGAACCTCTTTACAATGTTCTACTTTGTCTTCTACTCTTTGTCTTTTATTTCCGCCCCCGCTTGGACCTGTTAGGTTTTCAATTCCACTTGGTCCGGGCTGATTATAACTTTATCCTCTTTAATAAAATCCCTGTGTGCATCCATGTGTCTGTGTGTGTGTGTTTTCTGGTGAAAAGGACATCATTGCTGGGGAGAGTGCTGATTGGGTATAGCGGCCGCGTGCATAAAATCTGTTGCTGGGGAGACGCCACACATACAATAATCAGCTGCATGCCAGCACAGATTAAAATACTTGCTGGGGAACTGCACAATACTTGCTGGAGAGACGCCACAGCAAGCTAAAATAAAGAGAGGCAGGATAGGAGATCTTCAAACAGACACAACACATCAATCAACAGCCACAGAGGAGAGGATAAATGTAATATTAATTATACTTACTGTATTGTCATATACGTTTCTATTTTATTTTTATTATTATTTTACTTTAGGCTTCTTGCAAAAATATTTTTAACAAAAAAAATTAAGACAAGAAACAGAATGAGGTCAAGGTCCCTTGCCATTATTGTAACAGGCTTAATGTCTAGTATATATATAACTTTGGACACACACACACACACACACACGCACACACATAGACCTTAGTGTTTTATTACTAGGGTCTTGAAATTATCTCTCTGAAAAAGTCTTGTCTCGTCCCAGGATTTTTTTTTATATAATAGAGAGATAACAGAAACCTTATTAAATACAAAGTCTTCTCTTGTCCCAGGATTTTTTTATATAATAGAGAGATAACAGAAACCTTATTAAATACAAAGTGGTTTGGTACAGTAGTGGTTCATGATTTTTAATTTGTTAAATTTACCACTACTATTTTTTGGGTTTAGTCCTTCTAAATATAATTTAAGATGACCTGTTAACTTTTGCTATAACTTCATCATTTAAATATGTCCCCAAATAACACCATCCAAATAAACATTTTTAATTTAATATAAATAACAAAAAACAGCCATACACATACAATATTTACAAAATCAGTTGGTGAAATAACTTCCCACAAACTACATTTTACTGGTTTAATCCTAGCTGGATTTAGCATCCTTCAGAGAATCTCATGCTTAATTCAAAGAAAAGGGTCCCAAAGGCCATACCTGATACAGCTCAGTGCCTTCATCCTACCCCAGGGTATCTCCTTCCATATTAATCACCCGCAGTTATAGTTCAAAGTCTCACCTCCAAGTAAAAGTATTCCTGAGCAGGAAAAAGGCCGATGATATTCACAGTCGATCCTCAATGGCTTTGACCCATAGTTTTCCACTTTTCCAAAACTCCTTACATCACCAAAAAAGCAATGCCCAACCCCGAAACTGTGCACACTTCCTTTTTATGCTTTTCTTATAAAAAAGGGTACAGTTACAGAGGCCTCCCATGCTTTGAGTGAGCTCTCCTTTTATTATTGTTTTGCATTCTTCCATATAACAACAGGAGAAATTAACATGCTGTTGATGTTAAACCATTATCTTTTGACAGTGTTAGGATTGTCAGATACTTAAGTGTAGCTCTGTTACATACTGTATATGAAATGGCTGATCTGACTCGAATATAGCCTCATCTATTTTAGCAATAACAGAACCCTTGTTAAATACAAGAAATGCATGTGAGTATAACATACAGTAAATTATGTTATCAAAAATATGTAATATGAAAGAGGTATTTATTGAGTCTAAGGTGGAATTTCATTATGAGATTCCTTCAAATAGTAGACAAGCAATGTCTTACTGTGTAGTGTTACAGTATGTAGTTTATTATGCAGTCTGTCATCACAGCTAATAGCGCCAATAAACAACTTTTTTCTGTAATAATGTTGGGGGTGCCATACTGTGGCACTGGGTGAATTTGATAACCCAGATATAAACTGATAAAGAAAACAATAAATTGTGGAAAACAGCAAAATTCATATACCTAATCCATGATTGTTTTTCATCTCAGTATATCAAAGTAGCAACAAGAGGGCAAGCCTGCCTTGACTTGATATTCTGTAATAATCAAGACAGAATTTAGAATATTGAGGTCATTGAACTTTTAGGAACCCACCACTATAATATAATAAGTTTTACAGTATATAGCCTTGCAAGAATAAACAGTATTACTTTTATTTTCAAACAGACACATTATGAGGAGTGCAGAAAAGGCTTAAAATTGAACAAGAAAAACACCTCCAGATATAGAGACTGTTGAGTAGTAATAGGAAAGATTGAAAAGAATCCTTCATGAAGTGCAGGCTCATTGTCTACCAAAAACTGGAAGTGTTAAGATCAGCAGTAGTGCTCATCAAGGAAAGAGTGAGGTGATAGAAAAAGAAATTCACTTATCATCTGTTGGACACAGGGTGTGATTTTTCCTTTCGGTTTCATTTGTTCATACACAACTGGAAAGATTCAAGATTGTGGAGGTATTTAGGAATATGACACACAAAGGGGTGGCATGGTGGCACAGTAGTTATGCATGCTGCCTCATAGCAAGGAGTCTGAGTACTTCCTGTGTGGAGTTTGTTTGTTCTTTCTGTGTCTGTATCGGTTTTCTCCTACAGTCCACAGACATGCTGGTTAGGTGAATTGGAGTTTCTGAATTTGCACTGAAATGTGTGTGTGTGTGTGTGTGTGTGTTCACCCTGCAATGGACTTATGTCCTGTTCAGGTGCTGTTCCTGCCTTTAACCTAATGATTGCTGGGAAAGGGTTCAGCTGCCCCACCACCCTGCCTTGAGAAAGTGGTTTATAAAGATGGATGGACGCACTTACTATAGAAAGATAAAAACAAAACATACACAATACAGTACATACATTTGGTTTATACATACATCATTTACATCCCTAATTTAATAAATGTGTAAGCATGTTGTAGCTGCATCATGTCCAGTTTCCCAAAATCAAGCTGCTACTGCTACTGTACAACTTGCAATGGTCCCTGTCTGCCTCAAATCCTCCACTATTGTGCCAGTGCCTAAAAAATCAGCGGTCACCTCCCTTAATGATTACCGCCCTGTGGCTGTGACCCCAGTAATAATGAAGTGTTTTGAGAGAATCCTCCTAAAGTACATAAAGGATGCCATCCCTGCTGGATTTAACAACCATCAGTTCGCCTACAGGAGGAACAGATCGACAGAGGATGCTGTCTCAATAGTACTTCACACAGCCCTGATTCATCTGCAGTGCCCTAACACTTATGTTAGGATGCTATTCGTTGATTTTAGTTCAGCGTTTAACACCGTAATCCCAGACAAGCTGGTACAAAAGCTTCATAATCTGGGTCTGTCCAAATTGTTGTGTCTCTGGATCAGGGACTTTCTCACCAACAGGCCTCAGGTGGTTAGAATTGGAGATCGTACATCAGCCACATTGGTTCTGAACACAGGCAAGCCACAGGGTTGTGTGCTCAGCCCAGCACTCTTCACATTATTTACACACGATTGCTCTGCCATCCATGCCACAAATATGGTTGTGAAGTTTGAGGATGATACGACCGTGTTGGGTCTCATATCAGACAATGATGAGACTCACTACAGAGAGGAGATACAATACCTAGCACTATGATGCTTAGCCAACAACCTCATCTTGAACACCAGCAAGACCAAAGAGGTAATTGTGAACTATAGGAGGTCCAGAAGAACAGAACATGCTCCTATATTCATACATGAGGAGGCTGTAATGTGTGTGGAGAATATCAAGTTCTTGGGTATCCACATTACATCGGATCTGACCTGGTCTTTGAACACATCTCACCTGGTAAAGAAGGTCCAACAAAGACTCGTCTTCCTCAGGAAGATGAGACGTGCTGGATTCTCCTCTCAGCTGCTCACAAACTTCTACAGATCCGCTATAGAAGGCATTCTCTGTCACAGTATGACAGTGTGGTACAGCAGTTACACAGCACAAGACAGGAAGGACTTGGTGAGAACAGCACAGGGGATCTTAGGAAGTCATCTCCTAGACCTGGACTCTGTATATGCTGGAAGGGTGCAGAAGAGGGCCAAATGTATAGCTGCGGATCTCACCCATCCGAGAAATGGACTGTTTGTACCACTGCCTTTGGGAAAGCAGTACAGAAACATAAAAACATGCACCAGCACACTGAAAGACAGCTTTTTCTCCAGAGATGAGAAGTCCATCTGCCCCTGCTGATACACACACATACATCTACATCTACCCCTAACCTGCACCCCCGTAGACATGCACACGCACTTTTCCTCGTAATCCTCCCCTGCAGACCCACAAACACAGATCACTGGTCTCTGCAGGCGTACTACCACAGGAAAGTCTGGACTTGATGATGTTTTATTGCTGACGTCTTTTATACTTATTATGTTTATTTTATTATTTATAGTGTATTGTGTATTTTAAGTATTCTGCCTTGAAGCCGAGTCCTACCAACAAAAAATTTCGTTATGTGTATGCATAATGACAATAAAGAATTCTGCTTCTTCTACTTCTACGTCTACTGAGTTGGCAACGCATGGTCCAGCATGAGTCAAACATGTAAGAAAAGAAATTGTTTAGTCCAATAAAGTTTGTTGTAAAAGGTTTTAATGAAAATTCAAAGCAAAACAGTTCACACAAAAACTGTAAAAAAAGTTATTACACATGAAGGATTAAAGGCTAAATAGGAAACACTTTCTCTTCTAAAGACTTAGCTTTGTCTTGTTGAACTTCAGTTACTTTCTATACTTAAAATTTGCATTATTTTTCCATGGAAAACTTATATAGTCTTTGCTTATTACATTCTGTACATTCTATACATACGGAACATTCAATATGGTGAATACGGTTTGAAACTGTTTGCCCTTCATGCCTTGCAAACTGCAAGAGAGATCATAAACTGGATAGTGATAATTAGAATATTCCATTTCAGTTTAGCTTGTGGGGAAAATAATAGAATCTCCCATAGTCTATGCATTAATATATAGGCAAACAGGTTAACATATTTCTGTCAATTTAAAGTAACCTAACTAACTAACAAATGGATCTTACAGATGTAAATGTTTCTTATTACTAATAAGCTGATTACAGATCAAGGTGATTAGTGAGAAACTGAAAATGTGCCTGGCTTTCATTTCAAGTTCAAATTCAAGTTTATTGTCATGCGTATAAAGTACAATCAAATTCCAACTTGCATGTCTCCCAGTCTGGTTACATCATATTGTTTGCAATACCAACATTGGACAAAAAGTGACAATGAATGACAAATAATAAAAACAAGAAACATTAATAATAATAATTCATCAATACTATCCACATTACACGAGAATGGTAAACCAGATATGGATGCAGGGACCTGCCCGTGGACGCAAAAGACATAGTGCGCAGGCGCCACACAAAGCCCCCCTCCGACTAACAGAAATCGCAGGAGACATGGTGCGCAGGTGCCACACAAAGCCCCCCTCCACTAACAGAAATAAGAAATGAGGCAACGCGCTCATAGCACACAAAAAAATGGAGTCAGACGCAGGCGCCACACAAAGCCCATAGCACACAAAAAAGAGGAGTTAGACCCACGTCCCAGAGTGAAACGGGACAGACTATGGAGTACACACACTAACATAAATAAGAAATGAGACACAAAGCTCCCCTCCACTAACAGAAATAAGAAATGAGGCAACGCGCCCATAGCACACAAAAAAGAGGAGTCAGACGCAGGCGCTACACAAAGCCCATAGCACACAAAAATGAGGAGTCAGACCCGCACCCCAGAGTGAAACGGGACAGACTACGGAGTACACACACTAACATAAATAAGAAATGAGGCAACGCGCCCATAGCACACAAACAAGAGGAGTCAGACCCACGCCCCCGAGTGAAACGGGACAGACTACGGAGTCCACAAAGGGTCACCCATCAAGCCCGAGATTACCGCTCAAAAATGAAAGAGCAACCGCAAGCGAACACCCAACATCATACAGAAACCCCACAAATACGGACAAAACAACATATTTGAATCACATTATCCCCGCCCCACAGTGAAACGGGACCTACTACGGAGTCCACAAAGGTTCACAAATCAAGCCCGAGATGGTACGGAAAAAGAGGAGTCACCCCCCCCGCACCAGAGTAAAACGGGACAGACTACGGAGTCCACAAAGGGTCACACATCAACCCCGAGATATTACGGAAAGTGAATTGTGGTATGGAAAACGGCAGAAACTACGATAGGAGCATTTCCCTACAACGCGCATATGAAATCAACGTACACACTACACAGCATAATCCACGCACTTCTGAAAAACCGCACGCAGACACCCGACGTCATACATAAACAACAAGAAACCGGACTACACTACATACTGGAAACACATTACAGTGATGCAATATTAACAGGACAACCACAGATAACACAGGCGTAACACCTGATGGGTAATAATAAGAAGAAACAAACGCTCCGTATTAAACATACGTCATCTGAACACGTACAAACTATACAGCATAGGTGAATCTCATTACAGTGATGCACCATTAACCGTACAACCACAGAAAACGCTCCCTATTAACAGTAAGTGCGATCATCCTTATTACTTACCCATATTACTAACGATAAAGAACAGACAAGTCATGAATTCACGATCACGGGTGCAAAACGATATGGCTCGAGTAACGGGACCACAAAGACGAGCCCGCATGAAAAAAAAAATAAACGTAGGCGCCTACAACACGCTTCTGAAACCGCAAAAGAAAAACTGTCTCGGCTCCAAAAACGAAAAGCTCGACTAACACAGGTACAGAAACGAGCCCAAATGGACAGATACAATGAATGTAGACGCATGCAGCGCGCATCTCAAACTGCAGAAGCGAAGCAGGCATGGGCTCAAAAGAAAAGAGCTTGAGTGACAGACATACAAAAATGGGACCGACGGGAAAAAATCATTGAACGCAGACGTCTACAACGCGCGTCTGAAATGCCGGAAAACAAGCAGGCACGGCTCCAAAAAGAGAGAGCTCGACTGACCGGGATACAAAAATGGGCCCGGCTCCATAAAAACAATGAACGCCGGCGACTACAACGCGCTTCTCACACAACACAAGCAAAGCAGTTACAGCTCCAAAACAACACATCCCAAATACTGGACATACAACAACGCGCCTCTCAAACGGCACAGGCAAAAGATAAACGTCAAAGACAGTAACGACAATCACCTGTTAAACAATTCCGCCAATTGGCTGACAACGCGTTCTATAATGAGTCCACTATTAATGAAAATTCATTGGAATTAATGAATGTCATTTGCAATCATTGTCATTCACTTAACTTCCCTGAAGAAACTACTGGCAATACAACTAATGAGTTTACACGTTGTTGTCAAAAGGGTCAAATTAGACTGCCTCCTTTACATGAATATCCTGACTATCTACGGAAGCTTCTAACTAACGATGTACCTGAAAGTAAAAACTTTATGAACTACATTAGATCCTACAATAGTTCATTTGCTTTTGCATGTACCGAAGTAAATATCAGGGCACCAGCTGGCAATGGCCCATACTGCTTTCGCATATGTGGACAAATATTACATCGCATTGGAACAGTGCACCCTGAAACAAATCACGAACGCAAATTTGCAGAAATATACATCTTAGATCCAGATGACACAATCTATCAACGAATGAACCTTCCTGAAAAGAAACAATGCACGGAGCTTATAATGAGAAACGTAAATAAGGTCATAAACAATCACCCATTAGCTAAGTCTATAAAAATGCTACATGAGGTTGAAAGAGAGGCCAATACAAAAGCAATCTACGGCTGCCGGGCGGGAATGGGTTCAAAACGCCGGGGGTAGGCGAGCGAAGCGAGCAGGGGGCGGAGCCCCCTTGTGCAGTTACAACTTAATAATCATTCTGCAGTTAAAACTTACTTAGCACTCATTAATGATATTTTATTTGAATATGAATGCTGTGATTGCCTCAAAAATATAAATATGATTATGTTTTTGAATTCTTACTGTAAACAAACAGTATTATAATAAACCTGCAAGAAAATAAATCCAGCTATCCACTCATTCATCCAGTTTCAGGTCTGCATGATCCAGTTCAGGCTTGCAGCCATCTATATGTGCCATTGTTGTAAGCATATAAATATCAAAACAGCAGCAAAGCCAGTTAGAATTTGAGGCCTTTTTTTGCTGAAAACATGCTGTATGTAAGGAAGATAACACTTGTCTGTTGCATATATTTCAAAAATGTATTGCTTCATCATTATGTAAGAATTAAGTTATTTCACCAGTATGAAAATGAACATTACGAAATAATGACTACACAACCTGTTGTCCTAAGGTCTATTGTTATGAAACGTAAGATAAAGATTATGGTTAATAAGCTCTTGTCAGATGTGCAAGCATGCTTGGATCCATAGCAGTTTTTCTGCAGACATCAAAGGGGCACTGGTGATGCTATTAAAAGTGTGGTACTTCTTTCTTTAAAACATCTTGACAATCCTAAGGCTTATGTCAGATTATTCATTGTTGATTTTTAGCTCAGCTTTAATGCTTTAGAGCTACACATTCTTCATACCACATTACAGCAATTGAACGTCAATCCTGTTTTTAGAAAATGGTATTATTCATTATTGATGGACTCTACTCAAATAGTCAGAAAAAGAGGGACTTTGTCTAAATCTCTGATTGTTAATATGGTCGCCCCCCAAGGATATGTCGGCTCACCTGCTTTGTTTACACTATATACAAATAAAAGCACTTGAAGCACTTCAAATCCCTACTCTAATGATGCAGCTACCTCAGTTTGTGTGGTAGAGACTCAGAAGTGGATACATACTGTATAAGAAACAGATTGACCGATTTGTTCAGTGGTGTGTGAGGATCATTTTCTCATTCTCAGCATTAGAAAATCTGAAGAAAAAATATTTAACCCACAGTCTATTGATGACCATTTGCCAGTGCTTGCTCACATTCATAGCATACCTCAGGCTAATGTGTATAAATATGTAGGGGCTAGTGTAGAAACTTGTTGCGTACCCCGACTTTTTTTTTGGGGGGGGGGGGGGGGTGACACTGTCAACAGATTTTCACAGTAATGAAGCTGCTAAGCTTGTAAAATGAGGGACAGATGGAATTAGGCCAACACCTAAGCCCTACGGTATTTTCCACTCCAATCCTGAATATATATCCCGAGTAAATCAAAATAGATTAAATATATTAAGCAAAAGATATATACTGTAAGTAACTACCATATATACTCATGTATAAGACGGGGTCTTGAAACCCAAAAAATTGATCATAAAAATCAGACCCCGACTTAAATGCCCGTTCAAAAATGTAACACTTAGTTTTTTTTTTTTTTACATCTTCTTGCCTCCTCCAATCTCGTATCAGTTTCTCATATGCATCAAATTTTGTTGCAGCAGCGCAGTTACCGATTTCTTTCGCTACTTCAATGACGTTTAATTTAAAACCAGCTTCACATTTTCTTCTGATCGAACGCTCTATCGTAGATAAGGGATGTTCTTACGATAAAGGTGTATGAGGGTGTGAGATACAAAAAACACAAGACAGTGCAAACTTTGCTTCGGAATAGTTCGGATATTATCGTATGGTCATGTAGGCAACAATACATAGAAAAAAAAGGCAGTGTGCTCCGTGGTTTCTCTCTCAGGTGGGCGTTAGCATATCATAATCTCTTGGACTAATACCGTGGGTTTTCCGCATTCAACTTATACGACCGATATTATAAAATACCAGAAATTATACAGTAAAATCAAGCCCGACTTATCCACGGGAGAACTTATCCGCAAGTATATGCGGTATTTACAAACACAGCAAACAAAGATAATGACAAATATATAAAACAAACACCTAGAACAACTCCAGGACAATATCTACAGTCCCAAAGAAGTCTTTAACGTAAGTGATGGGTGTGGATCCTAAAGTGCAAACAACAGTTAATAGAAGGAAAGATGTGGTGGAATAATCCCCTTTTATAAACTGCTATCCCGGAAAGATGGATAATGAACACGGTTCTGAAGATAGGAATGGCAAAAATAATACCCACCGTCGTCCATGTTTCCAATGGCTGTGCAAAATCCTCCTCCACTGTGAACATCCAGATCACAAAGGGTTTTTGGGTGCTGCTGGTGATGAAGTCGTGCAAAATAGAAAAGTCAAAAAAGTCCCACCACATCCTTCTCTTCTAGTTTTATATTTACAGTGCCTACAGCTACACACTCCAAGACCAAAAACCTCCTCTGTATCCTGTTTAAAGACACAGACCCCATATTTACAAACCAGGTATATGAGCTACCAGTGTTGTTACTAACATTTAACAACCACCAGACAGGACATACTATACAAAAAAGAAAGCCCCCTATGTGGACGTGCTACAGACTAAACTGATATGGAGCAGGCAGATGGACATTGCTCATTCAAGGGCATAGCAATGTCAAAATGTCTTGTGCAGACTGAGATTGTTTGGTGTTCGAGTTATAGTATATATAGTTAAAGTATAATACCTTTTACCCTAGTCCAAGATTACTAGCCACCACCTCTGCATGTGCTCTTTTGCAGAGCCTTAGTTCACTGTCAACCTTCAATTAGACAGGATGCTCAACCTGAGAGGTTGCACAGAGTACTCTTGTAAGAGATTTGAAAAGACAACAACCTGAAGGTATATGAACGCAGCTACGTCTCAATCCCAGGCTGTCCCCTTCTGATCTCCAGTCCTCATAGTGCCAAAGATGCTCCAGTTAAACACCTTTTCATGAAATAGCTAACAACTGCCTGAATGATTTGAACTACACCTTGAGCAAAAATCTGAAATAGCCAAAAATCTTAAAACAAATACACACATTAACTATACTGTCGTGTATAGAAAGAAACACTTTAATTTTGCCATGTTTCTAAGCTGTTAAAAAAAGTTTTAAATGAAGGAAAACTGCCGGCAGTAAATCAGATATTTGGTGCTAAAAATAATGCCTGCATTCCAGAAACTAAAATTCCAAACCCTGCGCTGACTATATATGGGCACCATTTAAAGAATTCCTACACTGTAATGGAACATTTCTTATTTTCCTTGAGATCATGGACAATTAGTTCATTCAGTGTCATCCTTATGAAAGTGAAAATGAGTATTACGTTTTCGAACAAGATTTATAATGGTAGCATATTTAGACAGGAAATCAATATTATTGTAAAAAGTTAACTCTAAACAATTCTTATAAAATTTTAATTGTGGTTTGGTTCCTTATGGGTTGCTTGTCAGGAGACAGTGGTATTTAATAGGGACAGTGTTCTATAAGAACCTAAAAAGAAAAGATCTGTGAAAATTGGGAGGTAATGTTCACCCATAACTGTGGTGGGTTGGCACCCTGCCCGGGATTGGTTCCTGCCTTGTGCCCTGTGTTGGCTGGGATTGGCTCCGGCAGACCCCCATGACCCTCTGTTCGGATTCAGCGGGTTGGAAAATGAATGAATGAATGAATGTTCACCCATAATGGAAAAGGGTAGGTGGCAGAGAGTCAATGTAGGAATCAGGTGGGGAAAAAAAGAGCTGTGAGGTCTAGCAGAACTGGATATACTACCAATAGGCCAATAGAGAGAGTTCCATTATTGTATGAAGCTATAAATGGGTATTCTTCTTTTAAAGATAAAACTATCTTTTATCTAGCCTGTTAAAAGGAGCAAGTGGGACCATGTTACCCTTTAAGTAAGACAGACCAGAAGCTGCCATACCATTGACAGCCAATTAAATCTCAGTGCAGTGCAGGGGTCTTGGGGACTGACAGAGGAGACTGTAGCTTGGTAGTCCTGATATTTTGAATCAAAAGCTAATATCCACAGGCAGGAATTTAAAGCTGCCTTTTGCAAGTCTATAATCTGGAGGTTGTTATGACACAATATAGATTATGCCCAAGCAGTAGTGAGAGCAGAAGCATCAACTAGGAGATGGCAAAGGAACCAGAAAACATGGTCAGAAACAATCAAGGTTCAAACACAGAGAAAGAAACAAAAAGGCAAATATCACCAATGTGCTTAGACAACTCTGAAGATCAGAAAGCAGAAGTCAAAAAACTAAAAACAAAAACTAACGCTAGGACCTACATGAAAAAGAAGATAATACAATTTTGTGATAATGAGGGCAGTAAATGTGATGATGTGTGAACAACATAGCATCAGGTAAATAAAAAAAAAAAATGATGGTAATGAGAAATAACACCCAGAAATTGAAACCAAAAGTGAAAAGTAAGTTCACAAATGAATTCTCCACATATAAAAATCCCAAATTAGTAAAAAAGATGTGTATGCTGCAGAGGTCAATAAAAATAAGAGGTCACTTGTTGGCAGAAGCGAGCCAAGGCCAATAAGAGTAAGTGAGTGTGTATAAGAAAGATAGAGACATAGAGAAAGCTGCACTGCTCGGTGACACCCCGTGTCTGCTTACACCAAGACACAGCCTTGAACCCTGGGTATCTTATAGCTCAAAAAATGAAGACTGATCAGTGATGATGAAGCCGAGACACAGACACAAACATAAAAGTGAAAAAACAGTGAGTCCTTTATTTACAGTGTTCTTACCAAAAAGATATTGACTAAAGAAAAGTGAATAAATCCTTCATTCTTCTTTATCTGATCAAGAAATATAAGGGTAAAAGACTCATCCAAGATAAAATGTCAACAGTTCATCACAGAGCTCACGAGACATCAAATTGACCCCTCTTTCTCACTTTATGGTTTTGATTCTTATCATAGCTCTTTCTCAGCTCCATTCCCTTTTCCAAAAGCGTTCTCTCTCTCAGAGTCTCTCACCAGCTGTTTGACCAAAAAACAAACTCTTCTGGGTTGTCCACATCAGTTAAATCTAGTGGAATCTCCCTCCTCTACCTGTAGAGTTCCTACCAATTTGGAAAGAGTTAGTGATTCTGGCTATGCACATGTTCCTTGACATCCGGATCTCTACACTGCATTCTATCTAAAGTGCTGCACACTCATCCACGCCTCCAACATCAAGTCTCTCATGTCTGCTACATCCTGTAAGCAACAAAGTCAACCTCTTTACTCAGGACCCTCTCCAGCTTCTACATCTTGTAACTGTGTCAGCAGTTTAAGAAATTTTTACTTTCTCTACAGCTACCTGTCTACCTCTCGTGTATCTCGGGCATGTGCAATCATGCAGCTGCAGCACCACTCACTCATCCTACAAGTTGTACTTCAACTACCCTATTGAAACGTGGTTAAAATAATCTACAGATAGTCAGAGACTTATTTTAAACAACGCCGAGGACATGACCTGTCACACTGGAGTGATAAGCAAGTGTACAAGCCAGCCTACCTAGTAGATGTTCTGATTCTTTAGGTTATTTTAAATCAATTGTATGTGTCTTATGTAATAATTAATTATTTTTATTTGTTCACATTACCTGACACCAATTTGCACTTCTGCGAGGACCACCATTTTGTTGTTCATTCCAGCCAGGCGTTGCCATTGGGTTGTCTTTTACTCTGCTGACTGCCAGCTTCCTGGTGCTTATCTGCATTGATGTCACTCTACACCACCACCGGCATACAACAAAGCAGAACTGGTCAGACAGCATCCAAGCCTTTACATTTTAAACTACAACTTGTTCTTCATTTACCATTTCCTTATTTTTTGTAATTTCTAATGCTGAGATTTTCATTAATTTTTTTTTCTAGGAAAATTTCCTTTTGTTAGCGAGCAAGTGTGGTGTTGCTTGTTTGATGTCACACCTGTGTGAGAGACAAGTGAGTCAGCTGTAGTGAGGGGCCTTGCTCTTGCTGCAAAAGTGAGGCAAGTGTGTGTGTTGAGAGTGTGTTCATGTGGAAGGAATTGGTAATGGTTGAATTAGCAAAGCAGCATGTGCAAATTAGAGTGCAGGCTGTGGTGATTGAAAGGCCACGGGATGAGATAAAAGTGCTGGGGCATAATTTCTGGGGGAAGTATTGCACTCAGCAAAGTACCACAGGGAAAGGGCAAGGGCATAGAGAGAGAAGCCCCATGGAGGTAGATGGTTGACAGTTAACACTAGAATCCCTGAAGCCTATGAAAAACCTCATAATCCCAGGCCACCTTAAATTCCTTCTCACCTCTCCATCAGAGTCTTTTGTTTTGCAAAAATGTGTTGATCAGCACAAGCAGCAAGCAGCCTGCTATACCATCTCCTCACCGCCGGAGCTCAACTCGGCAAATGTTCTCCCAGCTTAAGTCTTGTTTATCTTGGTGTGAGGTGCCTGGAGTTGCATAGGGTAAATAATATATTATTATTTGGAACACATGCATTTCATGTGTGTTTCGTGTCTACAACTATCTGAGTAAATGCTGGATGACAGGAAATGCGAGAAACGCAAGAAATGTTGAACAAATACCTAAAATAGAAACTTTATTCATGTTATAGTACTAACAACAAATTTTGACATGACGTGTATAATGTGTGAATGTGTGAAGTCCAAATATCAGATAAACAGTTTCACAAAAGGTACACGTATAACAAAACAAGCACTCTTTCATTCAAGAATATAACCGAAGGAAAAAAAATCGGATATTTAATAACAATAACTGTTGTGTATTTGTATGTTCAATCAACATCAATATAAATTTAACTTAAAATCCCACCCACTAACATTCTACAGGAAATTACCAACAACAGGAATGTCAATCAACATCAATATAAATTTAACTTGTTACTGAATATACAAATACACAACAATAACAATAAAGAAATACATTATAAATAAATCAATTAACTGTAGCAGATAAACTTCTTAACAACATTTACAAAATAAAAATTTAAAAGAGAAACTTACAGGCATATCTTCGCCAAGGCGTAACGTGAAAGAACAGGAATCATGGACAGCGTTCAGAACTTTGCTAAACTGCCTTCTTAAGAAAGGTGAATTGATTAACTTGACAACGTCAATACTTAAAATGATCGCTAGGTGGCAAACCTTAAAATAAAAGTGTGAACAGAATAATCTTATTAAAGAAAGAAACATCCCCAAACAGGACAAATCAGTTATCAGGCAGGAGAAGAGCTGTTCATTGTATCTTTTAATTACTCCTCAGCAAAATGCCTTGATGGGAGCAATTCTTCAAAAGCAATATGTTAACAGCATGGTCAGAATGATCAGAGAATAGAGGTTCATTTTATAAACTGCTGAATTTACATGCATTGTCAATCAATGCATACATTTTACTCTGGTTGGTTCATTGGTTTACACCCAAATGATTTATATAAAATAAAAGTCTATTATATTGTATTCTGGTTCTTCTTACACCTTTGAGTTGTGCCACCACTTGAACTTTCTATGTATATAACAATTGTCCATTCTTGTTTATAGGAAATCTGCTGATTTCTTAGTCATCTCTTAGTCATCCTTCAGTACATTTTTTATATTACATCAACCTTTCTTCTGGTACATTATTTACTTGACCATCTCAGTATTTTTCCTAAACAAATTCTTATACTGTATTTCAGTGTACATTTTGTTGTTCGCTTCATCTTTATCCGGTTTGCTGGTGTGCCTGAACAGGTTTCTGACATTTATTAAGCCTTTATGCTATTTCATTAAGATGAATGCTATGTTACCCTAAAATTATTGTTCTACAATAATCAGTCTCAATGTTTCAGAAATAAGTGAATTTATGTTGATGAGATAAGTGTACATTGCTAAGCTCAACAGCATAATTTTGGGAGCAGTGTTGGCAGTAACACATTTAAAGTAACATGCATTACATAGTCTGATTACTTTTTGAAGTAATGAGTAACCAAATGAAATACTTATCCTATTAAAGTAAAAATAACTGCATTATTATTATCCCAGCAGCACTGGGCGTAAGGCAAAAAGCACACATACTGGAATGGCACTCAATTGTGCAGCCAACTAGAAGAGAGTGCTGCATGTAATCCAGTAACAGAAATGTATTCATAATATGTCAGCTTAGGTTCATCCAGCTATTTACTATATATATGTTGAAACACTGTGATCAGGTGACAGAATGGCCAGTGGCTAGTACTGTGAATCATCAGTGGCTCACATCTGGGATGTAAAAAAGGAATGTATATTATTTACTTCACAGCACATGAAGGGATAACTATATTTATAAAACGCAAGAAAATTATCATGTTTGGCTGTGTTTCTGGTCAGTATTATGAAGGTTTATGTATGGGTTTAGGGTTTAATAACAAATGTTGGCCAGTCAAATGTGTAGTTTTCCATACAAAAAAGAAAAAGTAACACAAAAGGTAACACACTTTTTGTGCATTACATTTTATAATTACATTATAATGCTTTTTTTAGTGAATTTCTGTGACATCAGATTGTTTTGCCAAGAGGGAACTCCATAGTTGGACTCATGCATATAAAAGTGTGTTTTTAAGAAAGCAGGTTTCTGCCTTAACTGTGTTGCTCACCTTATCCTGGTTTTGTGTGTACATGTAAACGCACTGAGTGATGCCTTCTGGTACAACAGTAGCAGAAGGGGGAAGGAAGTTTTGAAATGCATTAAGGGCAGCGGGACCTGTAATAGTGTTTTGTATCCAGAGCTGATTCCCTCCTTGTTCCTCCTGAGGCTTCTGGGGTAGTCTCCAGTCCCCCATGACCCCAAATTGGATTAAGTGTAGGTAAAGAATGTTAGTATTTATGTATGGTAAAATCTTTACACACGAAGCTCAGTGTGACTTTTTAATTCATGGACACAAATTAGATCAAGCAATGGGCTCAAGGTTATGCAGTGGTACCGAAGATGGAACCATCAATTCCAGTTTGCAACCTACACTGTTTGCAAGTGATTTTAGTATTTTAAACATTTCCCTAAAATCAAGCTAGAAGCTTAATGATTTAACACACTAGCAGATCATGAATGCCACAAGGGCAGTAAGTATTTGACTAAGTTAATGTCACTGTTGGTGCTTCCTTGTAGCTCATGTGCCTTCTCAGAATTTTTATTACAGTATTTCTAGAAGTTTAATGTTATGTAGGGGTCCCATGATCATAATTAGTACTTTGCACCAGATGAACTTTTCAGTGCCAGCATAACTCCTGAGCCACTGAGCCAGGTGCCCTTCTCTGCCACTTGGATCACTATAATGAAATCTATAGCACGTTGTTAATTATATGTGGTGAGAACCATTTACGTAAAAAAAAAAAAAAATCACATTCGGCACAATTCTACTGGGAAATGCAATTAAAAGGCACTGAAATTGAATTCACTGGCACATCAGTTTCCATAAGAAGCACTCAAAAAGAGGCTGGCCATTTAATTTCAGCACATAACACATGCATTTAGGCCCATAGCTGAGCATTATTGGGTGCTGCTTCGCTTACCTGCAGCTGTCCGATGTGCTCATTACTCCAAATATTCATGGAGTTGAGTAGCATGAAATTGATGAATATTTACTTGGGAATAGATGATTAACAGAAGAGACGACATAAGCTGATATCTAGAAAAGAAAGAAGCTGAGCTTTAAAGACTCGAGTCAATTAAACAAAAACACACATATAAACAAAATCAATTAGTAAAAATAATAAGACATGGATTGAGCATTTATACCACATAAAGATTCATCAGTCCATTTATTTAAAAAAAAAAAAGCTTTTTTCAATAAAAGGTGACAAACAGATTGCAGCACAGGCCACACTCACATATTCTAGTTTAGAGATGCCTGTCAACCCAACACTTGCAGAACGTGTAATCTCCTTACAGAAGGAATCAGGTGCGAGAGCTGTGAGGTAGATCCATTTGAAGTTCTCACATTTTGTTGTTTTACAACATTGAATCTCAATTTTGGCTTTTTTGACATTGGCCAACATAAAATGATTCTCGAAAGTGAAAGTGAAAACAGATCTCTGTTTAAATATAGAAAACATAAAAAAGGTGGCACGGTGGCACAGTGGGTAGTGCTGCTGCCTCGCAGTTAGGAGACCCAGGTTCCTCCCTGCATGGAGTTTGCATGTTCTCCTCGTGTCTGCGTGGGTTTCCTCCGGGTACTCTGGTTTCCACCCACAGTCCAAAGACATGCAGGTTAGGTGCATTGGTGATTCTAAATTGTCCCTAGTGTGTGCTTGGTGTGTGGATGTGTGTGTGTGTGTGTCCTGTGGTGGGCTGGCACCCTGCCCGGGGTTTGTTTCCTGCCTTGTGCCCTGTGTTGGCTGGGACTGGCTCCAGCAGACCCCCGTGACCCTGTAGTTAGGATATAGTGGGTTGGATAATGGATGGATGGATGAAACATAAAAAATTACTGCATCAGTATTCACCCCCCACAAGTCAGTATTTAGCAGTGTGATGCATGAGTCCCTGTCTTGCAAAGCAAAACAAAAAAAGAGTTCAGAAACCTCACAGTAGATGCACCTTTCTCAGCCATGACAGTCTTGAGCAAAGGTGTGACCAGAACATCATGTGTGGGTGGGCATTTAGCTTGTCTGGGGGGGGCAAAAAATATCCATCCATCCATCCCCATTTTTGTAGGGGGGTTAAATAATAATAACAACATAGTTTTATATAACATATAAAAGCAAACATTGTGGCATAAATCATAACCTATTGTTCAATAAAATTAACAGAGGCAATGGAACTTGTATTATTATTTTTTGTGAACAAATATAGAACTACATCTACAAGGTAAATATCAATAAAGTCAAATGTATACAACATATGAGAGCAAGACCAGAAACGTGGCTTATTGTAGTCATGGGAGGCTATAGGACATCAGTTTCCAGTGTTTAACCTGGATATGATCTACAGGACCAGTCTGCAGTTACTCTTGGCAAATTCTGAAATAAATTCATTCATGTCTAGATTTTCTGTGATGTTTTTCTCATGTGCCAGAATGACTACATTTCTCTTCCTTGAATGCAGCATTATTCGTCGGAGTGGAGTGAGAATGCGGTTCAAAGTAGAGAAAGAGCTTTTGCATGCAGCTGAAGACACACCAATGATGAGTGCTGTGATGCAGACATGGTTCTGACGTGCGGGATACTAGACATGTGTTTGTGGAAGCCGCCACCGTCTTTTTTTAGAGCTTTTTTCCAATTAGAGTAGCCGTGTTTGGTGAATATGTCCTCGCGGTCCGAATTGGAAACACTAAATATGTAGCAGGCAAAGTAAAAGCTGCTATCACGGACAACAGAATATTCAAGCCATGGTCGAGACTGATACCAGCTTGCACTAAAACATATGAGTGTCTTTCCGAATGCGCGCTTGGGATAATTAATTAAAATGGGCTGGGATGGGCTATCCATATTTAAGTCAGGCAGACCAGACTGTATATTTTGTTGAAGGCAGAGGTTTGGAGTACCCGACACGGGCGCAGAGCTGGAGGATTGTGTAGGCTTATCTACATCTTTTGGAGTTTCAGTTCCCGACGTGGGTGTGCTGTGCTCCGTATTAGTAGCAGCGGTGCCTGGCTCATCCGTGGAGCTAGCAGCTTGCAGAGGGACAGAAGTTGAAGATGTCTGCTTTTTAATAAGCCACCTATACATAGCCATTGGTGTTACCAGCCAGAAAATAAAAGAAGAATGGAACGTATACGCTGTTTTAATTAAAGAATGCGGTCAACAGGTTCAAAACGTGCTGCAAAATTGTGCGGTGAAGTGAACTGTGAGCAGCACGGTGCCTGTCTAGTGGAGGAGGCACTGACGGATAAGCCCCAAATTCAAACGGGCCGATTGGAAAGCAATTCAGTTTTGAAAATCAAATGTTATTCTTCTCCAGAGTTTTCATTGGACAGACAGAGTATTTCACAGGGGGGCACAGCTTGTCTCTGGGTGGGCAGTGCCCATCCCAGCCCCCCCGTGGTCACGCCTCTGATCTTGAGTCTGTGTGCACAGATCTCTGTCAGCTTTGCACATCCGGACACTGCAGTTTTTGCCCTGTTCTTCTTTACAAAACTGCACAAACTCTTGCAGATTGTATGGGAATCGTGAGTGAACAGCATTTGTCAAGCCCAGCCACAAGTTTTCAATTGGATCGCGATTTGACCCTGACTCGGCCTCTCCAGGACATTGCTGTTTTTACTGTATTCCTGTGTAGCTTTGGCTTTATACGTGTGGTCATTGTCTTGTTGCAAAAAAACTCTCCTCTCAATGTATAAGTTTGTTGCAGGCTGTATCAGGTTTTCCTCCAGGATTCCTCTGTATTTTGCTGCATTTATTTTATCCTCTACTTTCACAAATCTTCCAGGGCCTGCTATAGAGAAGCTTGTACCACCATGTGGTGTGTTTTTGATAATGTGCAGTGTTCAAAGATGGCATTTAGTCTGAAGTCCCAAAAGCTCCATTTTGATCTTGTCAGATCATATAACTGAATTGAGAGTCTCTCATGTGCTTTTGTGCATCTCTCCTATAAAGCTGTGACTAGTGAAGCACTCAAGCAACAGTTGTTGACTGCACAGTCTCTCCCGTTTGAGCCACTGTAGCTTGCACCTTCTCCAGAGTTATCATAGGTCTCTTAGTGGCCGCTCTCACTGCCTCACAGATTTGCTTGGTGCTTTAGTCTTCATTGTGCCAGATAGTCCTTGATACTGACTCAGCACAAGTTGGACCTGCCAGATAAGGTGCATTTATAGTTTAATCCATGGAAACCCCTTGACTAAAGACAGATGAACTCCATTAAACTAATGATGTGGACTTTAAAACCAACTGGCTGTACCGTTGATACATTGATACATTAGGTGTGTCATATTAAACAGGATAATACTTATGCAATCATTTTTTTTATTTGTAACTAATTTAGACCACTTTACAAAAGATCTGTTTTCATTTTGACTTCAAAGTGTCTTTCTCTGCTGATCAGATTGAAAATGTCAAATTAAATCCAATGTGATTCAACTTTGTATAACAATATGAGAACTTCCAAGAGGTGAAAGCTTTTTACATTAACATTTACATTTATTTGCCTAGCAGTTGCTTTTATCCAAAGTGAGTTACCAGAGAGGTAAACAATTGTGTAACATTAGGTTAGGACCTGTTTTTTTAACAAGTGCAATAGGACGGGTAACAAAATTTGATTGCCACATGTGAAAAGATTTAATAACTCATATACTTACAATCAATAAAGCAATTACACTTAAATGGCCAAGAATATAAATTATCAAAGCACAATTTTTTTTCTTTTCAATTTGACACATATTTACAAAACAGATGGGTCTTCAATTGCTTCTTGAATACATTGAGGGAGTCAGCGGTATGGATGGAGGTGGGCAGCCTGTTCCACCAACTTGGAACAACACACTAAAAGTGTCTGTATTGAGACGTGATGCCACGTATAGGTGGCATCACCAGACGCTGTTCCCTGGCAGACCTGAGTAGACAAGAAGGAGCATAGCACTTTACCAGTAACTCCATATACTCAGGTGCTGACCCATTGACTACTCTAAACTGAGAAATGAATTCCTATCCTTACTGGACTGTTTTGATTTGACACAACATGTTGATTTTCCCACCCACTCTGGCGGTCATATATTGGATCTGATCTGCACTTCTGGACTATCTGTTGCCAACATTTATAGCACTGATTTGGGATTCTCTGCCCATAAAGCAGTATTTTTCACTGTCTCACTGCCTTTCCTTCCTTTTACCTGTAAACGACAAATTTCTTACAGAAACCTTAAAAATATCTGTCCCTCTATCCTTTCTGGATCCATTTCTGATCTTTTACTGTCTGCACCTATTCCATCAACACTAGATAGTCTTGTTGACCACTATAACTCAGCCCTTCATTCAGCATTAGATAAAACAGCTCCTTTAAAACATAAGGAGGTTTCCTTTAAACGTTCAGCTCCTTGGTATAATTCAGAATTGCGATCTATGAAAGCAGCTGGGCGACGCCTTGAGAGAATGTCATGTAAGACTGGCCTCACCGTGCACATCCAGGCTTTCTCTGACCACCAAATAGCTAACAGAGAAGCACTAACTTCTGCCAAGAACACCCATTATGGCAGAATAATAGAAAATGGCCACGATAACCCAAGGGTTTTGTTCTCTGTAGTTAATAAACTACTCGAACCCGCATCTGGCCCAACTACCTCTTCTACTGAAGTCTGTGAGGAATTCCTCCACTTTTTCCGTAACAAAATTAAAAATCTAAATACTTCAACTAACATAAATACATCATCTATTTATATCTCTCCCTGTTTTCCCACTCCATCCAGCTCCTTCTCTATGCTCTCGCCAGTCACATCTGCGTTTGTTAATAACCTGCTTTGTAAGATGAGGCCAACTACTTGTGTACTGGACCCCATCCCCAGCACACTACTTAAATCCTGCCTTCATGCCATAATTCCGACTGTTACAACAATAATAAACTCATCCCTCGACACTGGGTTTGTAACGCTCACTTTTAAAATTGCTTCTGTAACCCCAATGTTAAAAAAGTCTGGTCTTGATGCTGACAATCTTAACAATTTCTGATCTATTTCCCACTTACCTTTCCTGTCAAATGTTCTCAAGTGTGTTGTAGCCTCCCAACTCACCAATTACCTAACCTCTAATAACTTGATGGAACCCTTTCAGTCTGGTTTCAGGGCACAGCACAGCTGTGAAACTGCTCTGCTACGGGTAACCAATGATTTGCTTATGGCAGCAGACTCTGGACAAACCAGCATGTTAATTCTGTTAGACCTCAGTGCAGCATTTGACACTATCAGACATGACATTCTACTGTCCAGAATGGAGAACATGCTGGGTATCTCTGGCACTGCCCTCCAGTGGTTCAAGTCCTATCTGACTGATAGGCAAGAGTTTGTTAGTCTTGGCAACAGCAGATCCAGCTCAGCGCCAGTCACACAAGGAGTCCCTCAGGGCTCTGTCTTCAGCCCTCTTCTCTTCTGTATTTACATGCTTCCCCTTAGCCATATTATCCATAGCTATGGACTGGGTTATCATTTTTATGCAGATGATACTCAACTCTACTTCAATGTTAAAAGTGGAACTTCATCAGAGCTTTCTCAGCTCACAACCTGCCTTAGTGAAATTAAAACCTGGATGGAGCAGAACTCTTTAAAATTAAATTGCAACAAAACTGCACTCGTGCAAATTGGGACTTAATAAAATGAGCTCCTTCCCAGTCTATCTTGGCGGTGATCTCATCAGACCTGCCTCTACTGTAAAAAATTTTGGTGTCATTTTTGATTCCTCCTTCTCTTATTCCGCCCACATAAATCACATTAAGAAACTTTCTTACTTTCACCTCCGTAACATATCCCGTGTTCGCTCCTTCCTCTCCTTCTCTAATGCTGAGAAACTTGTCCATGCTTTTATCACATCCCGCATCGACTATTGTAATTCCCTACTGGCAGGTGCCCCTTCTAATCTTATATCACAGCTCCAGCTTATTCAAAACTCAGCTGCAAGAGTCCTTACTCGAACCAGCAGCAGCAAGCACATCACACCCATCCTGCTCCATCTTCACTGGCTCCCTGTGTCTTACAGAATCAAATATAAAATCCTACTAATAACCTACAAAGCCTTAAATAACCTCGCGCCAAACTACATCAGTGACCTTCTCCATCACTATGTGCCTGCCTGCCCACTAAGGTCCTCTGATTCTTGCAATCTTGTTGTGCCCCACACTAATCTACACTCCATGGGTGACAGCCTTCAGCTCCATAGCGCCCAGACTCTAGAATGACCTACCGAAATTAATCAGGTCAGCTGACTCCATGAATTCTTTTAAAAAACAACTCAAAACATCTTCTGTTCAGGAAGGCTTTTAGCTCTGCTTGACTTTATTACCCTTCTCTCAGTTTACTTCTCTGTCAAGATGCTCATGTAACCTGTATGTGTGTGTGCTAGGCCATCAATTATGTTGTCTGTTTTTTTTTTCTCTGAATTCACTGTCGTAATCTTCTTTATTTATTTACCTGGTTTGTTCAATGCTAAATACTGTATACCCTGCTGTTCTTTCTTATATTCTCTAAGTGCCTTGAGCATGGGAAAGGCACTATATAAATAAAATGTATTATTATTATTATTATTATTATTATTATTATTATCATCAGGGATTTAAAGTTCAGGTGTGCTGCTACAGGGAGACAATGCGGGCTGCTGCATTCTGAAACATCTACAGTGGCTTGAGAGCACATGCGGGTAACAAGACCAAAGCCTGGACCAGAACTTGTGCTGCATACTCTGTCAGAAAAGGTCTGATCTTGCAAATGCACTACAGCATAAATCTGCATGAATGAGAAACATTAGTCGAACGAGAAACAGGCCCTGTATGTTCAGCATGGAAATGTGAGCAGTGTACTCATTAATAATGCTTGTATTGTACCCAAAAAATTTACATTTAATTAAAAATATATCCATCCATCTTCAAAATTCATTTATCCTGACCAAAGCCATGGTAGCCTATCTCAGTAAGCATCTGGTTCAAGACAGGAACAATCCCTGGACAGGGTGCCAGTCCATTGCAGGGTGAACACATACACACATAATAGGAAACAATTTAGCATCATTTCCCTAACCTGCAAGTCTTTGGACTGTGGGAGGAAACCAGAGAACCTACAGGACACAAATCCTGATCTCTTTGCTCTGAGGAGTGCTGACCTTTAAAATGTATATTATATATTAAATATACTGCTCAAAAAATTAAAGGAACACTTTTTAATCCAAGTATAGCATCAAGTCAATTAAACTTCTGGGCTATTGATCTGGTCAGTTAAGTAGCAGAGGGGGCTGTTAATCAGTTTCAGCTGCTTTGGTGTTAATGAAATTAACAAGAAGTGCACTAGAGGGGCAACAATGAGGTGACCCCTCAAAACAAAAATGGTTTAACAGGTGGAGGCCACGGACATTTTTCTCTCCTCATCTTTTCTGACTGTTTTTTCACTAGTTTTGCATTTGGCTATGGTCAGTGTCACTACTGGTAACATGAGGCGATACCTGGACTCTACAGAGGTTGCACAAAGAGTCCAGCTTCTCCAGGATGGCACATCAATACGTGCCATTGCCAGAAGGTTTGCTGTGTCTCAGTCTCAGCACAGTCTCAAGGGCATGGAGGAGATTCCAGGAGACACGCAGTTACTCTAGGAGAGCTGGACAGGGTCGTAGAAGGTCCTTAACCCATTGGCAGGACTGGTATCTGCTGCTGTGGGCAAGGAGGAACATGATGAGCACTGCCAGAGCTCTACAAAATGACCTCCAGCAGGCCACTGGTGTGAATGTCTTTGACCAAACAATCAGAGACTTCATGAGGGTGTCCTGAAGGCCCGATGTCCTCTAGTGGGCCTTGTGGTCAGTGCCTAGCACTGTGGAACTCGATTGGCTTTTGCCATAGAATATCAGAATTGGCGGGTCCACCACTGGCGCCATGTGCTTTTCACAGATGAGAGCAGGTTGACCCTGAGCACATGTGACAGAAGTGAAATGGTCTGGAAAAGCCGTGGAGAACGTTATTCTGCCTGTAACATCGTTCAGCATGACCAGTTTGGTGATGGGTCCGTGATGGTCTGGGGAGGCATATCCATGGAGGGATGCACAGACCTCTACAGGCTAGACAACGGCACCTTAACTGCCATTAGGTATCGAGATGAAATCCTTGGACCCATTGTCAGACCCTATGCAGTGGGTCCTGGGTTTCTTCTGGTGCACAACAATGCCCGGCCTCATGTGGCGAGAGCATGCAGGCAGTTCCTGGAGGATGAAGGAATTGATACCAATGACTGGCCTCCACACTCGCGTGGCCGAAATCCAATAGAACACCAATGGGACATTATGTTTCGGTCCATCCGACGCTGCCAGATTGCACCTCAGACTGTCCAGGAGCTCAGTGATGCCCTGGTCCAGATCTGGGAGGAGATCCCCTAAGACACCATCTGTTATCTCATTAGGCGCATGCCCCGACGTTGTCAGACATGCATACAAGCACATGGGGGCCATACAAATTACTGAGTATGATTTTGAGTTGCTGCAATGAAATTTTGGAAAAATGGACTAGCCTGCCACATCATTTTTTCACTTTGATTTTCGGGGTATCTTTGAATTCAGGCCTCTGTAGGTTGATAATTTTCATTTCCATCAAACGATGTGGCATCCTTTCGTTCCTAACACATTACCCAGTCCATATCAGTAGAGATATCCAGCAGGATTTTTTTCCGATTGAGATCTGATGTGTTTTCAAAGTGTTCCTTTAATTTTTTTGAGCAGTTTATATATCATGAAAGAAAGAAAACAACAAAAAAACATATTCAGGGTGCATGCTTAGCTAATGTTTAAGTCTCCATTCATTCTCTGGAGATACTGATCACACAGCAGCAGGTAAAAGGAAATTTGAAAACTATCTGTTTCTAAGATCACACTCTTTGTCTCCCTGAGCCAGTCATTTAACCTACCTGCATACTACATATGAAAATTCACTCACCCATACAATTTTGATCCACTTACTCTAAATGCTGGAGGGTGGGTACTTAATACTGGATGGAGCATACATGTGTGAATACAATATGAAAGCACAGTGACGTGGATTGTGCTTTTTTATTAACCCACTCTAAAAAGCACAATCAAAAATAAAGATGATTTGTGTTGAGTATGAGTACTGCCACTCATATAGGAGCCATCAAGTAATTACAGTTGTTAGTTTCAGGAAAATAAAGTCATAAAAGCTTCACCCACATCCCTGGTGTCGAGTGGCAGCAGCACTATTCAAAACACATCTGGTTGTTATATCTTTTATTCTTTTGATTCATTTTGTTAATTCAAAGCAGATCTAATCCTTTATCGGCTGACACGGTGGACATTGAGTCCTGTGTTCAGTTTCTGCCTGGTCCGTGTCTAGGAGGAATTTGAATGTTCTTCATGTGTTCCTATGAATTTTCAAAGGATGGTTTGTACCTGAGGTTTAAATCACTCATGAGTGTCTATGACTGTGCTGTGTGTTGGACCTGTGTGATGGCACCCCACACTGCCTTTTGCTCTTTGCTGCTGTAATAGGCTATAGACCTGAAATGGAAAAGAAATGGCTTCAGACAAGAGATGGATAGCTAATGCCTTTATTTTATTTCATTGTCACACAAAATCTATTTCTGGGAAACATACTGAGAGTGTATAAAAAGCAGAAGAGAAAAGCCGTTTAGTTTTTTAATTCTTAAATGGTTGATAAGTCTGTGACAGCAGAGAATGGATCATTTAACTACGGATTTAGGATTATAAATGCCTGTATGATGCAGTGGTGAAAAGAAAGTACAAAGCATGCTATCATGAGGCTCCTCACTCAAATCCTAGCTTAGTCCTGCACCACACTGCATGACCTTGAACAGGTGGTTATGACTTCTTGCACCCTGCCTTTTAAGTGACACGGAAAAATATAAAAGGAAAGGTCTGCCGCAAATGATGAGGGATATGGGAAAACACTCCCTGCACTGTGTGCAATAAGGCCTGGAATAATCACAGCTCCTGTTATCAATTTGAAGCTTACATAGGCCAGCCATGGATAATCAAAATCGTGCTATGTTTTCTTTAATACAGCAGTCAAAACTGTGTGAAAGTGCTTCTTGCCACCCTATCTGATCTTGGCATCAGTGAGACTGCTCTCAAATAGTTTGAGTCCTGCATCATTGCCAGATCCTGCAGTGTGTCCTGCTGAGGCGAGTTTTGAGACATGCATGGGGTGCCTCAAGTATTGGTGCTGGGTCCTCTACTTTTCTCTCTGTACCACACCTCGCTGGGATCCATCATCCAATCCCATGGGTTCTCTGATCAGTGTTATGTGGATGATACATAGCTGTACCTGTTATTCCCTCCTGAGAACAACATGGTATCAACTAGAGTCTCTGCATGTCTTACTGATATTTCAACCCAGATGAAGGACCCCCATCTACAGCTCATCCTGGCAAAAACCAGGCTTCTTTTGATCCTGGCCAGCCAGTCTGTTCAACTCCCCGTCTCTTTACAGCTTGGCTCACTGTTGTTAACACCTGCCAAGTAAGTATGCAAACTTTGGGTGGTGATTGATGAGCAGCTTTCTTTTTCTGAGCACATTTCTACTGTTTCTCGTTCATGCTGGTCCAGCTGTACAACATCTGCAAGATCAGACCTTATTGGACAGAGTATGCAGCACAACTTCTGGTCCTGGTTTTGGTCTTGTCATGTCTGAACTATTGCAACTCACTTCTGGCAGGAGTACCGACGCGTGCTATCAAGCTGCTGCAGATGGTCCAGAATGCTGAAGCCCATCTTGTATTTAGCCATCCAAGGCACATGTCACTCCTCTCTACAGGTCTCTACATTGAACATATGAAATTCATTTTGTGTTTCGGATCTCAGAACATCAGACACCACAGCCAGGTGACTCAGATGGAGCTGAGTATTTAGGTAGCACTACCCTCATCATGGCTACCCTCTCTTGATCCACAACCACCTACAGTATTTCAGCTACCTCTATCTCTTCCCCGACGGTTCTTCTTCTGCTGGCCCCTCTGTAGTAGTGGTAGTGGCAAACACTGTAGAGGGACTGACCTGTCAACCAACTGCACCCCACTTTGCTGCAACACTGCTCCAGCAGCTCTGCATACTTGGCCTGCTTTAACTCAATGGCCTCCTCAATTTAATCTTCCTAGGGGACAGTAAATTCCAAGAGAACAACCTGCTTGGTGCTTATGGACAGCAGCAGCACATCTGGCCTCAGAGATGTTGCTACAATAGACTCTGGGAGCTTAAGTTGTTTCCTCGGCTCTACCTACAGCTCACAGTCACATGCAATTGTAAATAGGTCAGAGACAATGCACCTGGTAACAAGAGGGGGCCTCTCCCCAGCTTGGATAAAAGAGATGATGCTCTTCACTGGAAGTTGCCACTTGCAGTGGAGAATTTTGTGTTTTACATGTGTAATTAATTTAGACTGCTTAATGGTGATCTGTTTTCTCTTTGACATTAAAGAGTATTTTTCTGATGAAATTACCTGCTGTACTTTTATCCTGTAATCTATTGTGACACATGAGTCACTGTCTTGCACCCCAAAACACAAGGCTGAGTCTCAGTACTTTAGCAAAACCAGCTTTTTTAAGCTTGAAACAGGAACAGCAGGGTTATTTAATGTAGAGGGGTCTGCCACTCTCCTATACACAGACACAGCAGTCAGGCAGGGTTGGGGCCAGGTCAGTGGCCAAGTAATATTGTTCCCTGCATTTATAAAGTTCCTTCCATCACTCATCAATGACAGGCGCTTATAGCGCGACTGTGGTTGGCTTGGAGTTGCTTCCATGGCACTCCACTGCAGCACTGTGAGCCAGCGGTTGCCCCGGCAATGGACAAGCAATCTTCCACAGACATGGCAATTCCAAAAGAGTTCAGAAACCTCACAGTAGATGCACCTTTCGCATGATGGCCTTGAGTCTGTGTGCACAGTGTGAGTTTGTGATAGGGATGCTGCCACCATTGTCTTCATAGCTAACCAAACAAATAAGTGGAGTGAGTATTCAAAAAAACACCAACCCCATATAAGTGGACAGAAGGACATTTGCTTTGGTTTCATTGGCTAGGATGGTTGTTTCTTTGCTCTCCATGTGGAAGTCAGGGGCCAAGTTCATGTCCCAGATGCCCGATAGAAATGAAAGTGTGACTAGTCTGAATAGATACAGTAGATGATTACACTCCCATACTGTAACCTATGACCTGTAATATATGTCAGTCAGCTGTTTTGTGTTTTCAGTGCTTTGAAAATTTCACAAGTGATCATTTTAAGGGTGTTTGTGCTTTTTTTCAGGGGGCTGTACTTCACAACTTGGCACCAGGAAAAACAAAGAAAAGTCTACATGGACAATGAAAGGAAAGGCTGCAATTTATAGAATTAGTAATGAGTCACATTTCTTTATTTGTCAAGAAACCCTTAGTGGTCCACACCCTATGACCCTTGAATGGAGTAACGGATGAGTCCATCAAAGACTGTCTGCATTAGTCAAACATTGTGTGGGCATAGGCTTTATCAAAAAAAAATGCACAATACTAAAAGAAATTTTAAAAAAGTGAGACTGTTTTGAGTTAACAGCTAGAATGAATTATTATTATTATTATTATTATTATTAATAATAATAATAATAATGACAATTTACCCAGGGATAAGTAAGGTTCTATCTATTATTATCAAAAACACAATTGTTAGTGCTGTGACCCGGTATATCTAGCATTATGTGTTCAAATCCATAGTCATCGCCTAAGTTGAGTTTTCACTTACTAACCCATCGTTGTGGGTTTTCAGCCAGAGGTTATCTGGCTTCACAGGCATGTAATGGATGGATTGGTTCTCTGTGTGTAGTGTTGCTAAATTGCATTGATCCAGTGCTGCCAGGGCTCCAACCCTCTGGGATCCTGAATTTTATTATGCTGGTGTGGGAATATTAGATTATGTTGTTGTTATTATTTTTATTATTATTATTACTATTATTATTATTATTATTATTATTATTATTCATCCATTTTCAAAGATCACTTTTAACATAAACAAATTCTGTCTCATTGAGATTTAAAAAAAAGCTACATGTCTCTTAAGTCTTCTTCATTCTCACATAACAAATTACTGCAACTTTTAAGAAAATATAAAAGCTTGGTAAAAATGAGGCAAAGCTGCAGAATCTCAAAGGACACCTGTGTAGTTTTCCAGTTTATGAAATAGGGAACTCTGCATTAATTAACTTAATAGCCCTAAGAGAATGGAAGATGAAGGAATTCCAGGCAAGTGGAAGCTGCCAATGTGCATAGCTGAATTCTCTGAGAGGCTTGGGCAAGAAAGCACATGAGCTCAGTCCTTCGTGATGGACCTTTGAATAAATGTGTGAAATTGGCTTCAATAGCACGTTCTGGCAACTCCAGCATGTAATTTACACCAAGCCAAAGCTTGGGAAGCATCAAACAGGAAGCTCATTGCAGTGAACTGAGTCCAAGGTCTTAGGTCTATTTGCATCTCTTCCAAGGAACTCGGATTGCCTTATTATTTATGCTGTCTATTGGAGCTTGGAAGCTGCACGGTCCTTTCTCGGGTGTCTCCTTCTCCAGTGGCCCTTCAGAAATGTCACTGCCACATTTTTGCAGATTTTTGCCATTTACTCCCATTGCCTCTTTGCGGCGCCTGAGCTCATGGATTGATAGAACTGTGATACCCTAGGTTCCCATAGCCTTGGGCTCCTTCCATTTCTCAGGACATCGATGGCAAATGAGAACATACACAAAAAGTCTGATTTGAAAGTGCAAGGTGCATATATTCAAACTTTATGGCAGTTTTTATAAAGTTCAGTGCAACATTCTTCAATAAATAATCCATAAAAATTGCTGTGGAAGTTAAAAACCAAATAATATGTTGAAACAAAGGATAAAAGCAGAGGCAGAATACCAGCTTTCTTTCTTGTTGTGCTCCAGTGCATCTCCCTCTATTGTCTTTCCTGCTCACCTTCCAGGTCTTGCAGCAGTGCTGAGATGCCAGTGAATGTGATCAATCCTCTGGTGTGACGCTCGTCTCTCTTCTCCTATCATCATCCATTCAGCAGTTCCTGCTACCAGCAGTGCCCAACAGGAGTGACCTGCTCCTGGAGAACCATTCGACTGCCTCACCTGCTCTCCTCCATATTGACTCGATCACCTGATTCTTCACATCTCTCTTTCTCTCTTCTTCTCTCATTTGGTTTCCTTCCTTTTATTTTCAATCTGACTTTCTCGTCCTAACTCAGATCATTATACTCTCTGTGAATGTAAGTGCTTTATTTAACAACCCATGTAACATTGATGTTGGATGGCTGTGCTGATCGTACTCACGTGTGAAGAAACAATCACCCAATTCCCCAGTTAACACCCTGTGGCTATGTAGCTTTCTGCCAGCAGACACCTACACCAACAAAGCCTAAACTACACCTTTTTTTACACCATGCATCACCACCGACCCTTGACATGCTGTATTACAGTAGTCAGTATGTTCTGAGTAGTTCTCCATGTCAAGACTATAGGCAATCAATGCATTATTACTTATTGAAAATGTAGAATTTCTGTGGACATCTCCAAGAAAACCTTCACTTACATTGCTCGAAGCAAGTGGATTAGCGGCTGAAGGCTTCACCCTGGAGAATGCAAGACAGTGGGTTCAAGCTTCATCAGTGGCTCACTGTCAAAGTCTGCGCCTGCCCTGTAAGGTAAGAGTGGCATTGATTAAAACCGCCCTAAGGTGATCAGCAATTTTCTAGTAGAATACTACTTTTAAAATCCTTTAATATATGGAAAAGCTAATTTTCAGTGTTCACGTTTCCAGTCCTAATTTTCCAATATCAGAAATGTCAATGTTGTTAACACAAACTGTACCCATTCCACATGTGCAAAATATAATGCACTACGGTATGCCCTTAGAATAATATCTATTAAGGCTTCACTGCAAAAATATGCATTTTAGAAAGTTGTGCGGTAGTACTAGTAGTAGTAGTATTTTCATGTAAAGAGAACATAGTGAAATTCTTACTTGCACATTTAAACAACGTGTAACATGTTGGCACTCTCTCTGATGTCCTGCACATGCTTGGTCCCTCAATACTGTACAGGCGCAGCAATATACAATGTGACCAGAAGGTGGCAGTGCACCACACTAAACCCCAAAGGCAACTGCACAGACATACTGTAAGTCCCGGGAACAAACACATGTATTTATTATACAGAATACCTTAAAATGGCTTCAACAAAGGTACAATAATATAATACTCGTCTTCTCCCTTTCTCCACTCATCCCTGGCCTGGATAAGTCTGAGTGGTCTCTTTAATCTTGGACCTGAGAGTACTACTGGTGCTTGGGCATAGCCCAATGGAAATACTTCCAGGTCAACCTTAAGTTCCAAAAAGTAGGGAGGAGAACCAAACAAGGCTGTCCTATGGGGCTACAGTTCCCAGTGTGCCTTGTGGGTGTCCGTACAAGTATCATTGCCCAGGGATGCTACCACCTAGTGTGTTGGAGGAGCATGTAAGCCTGCCCTGTCCTTTCCCTACACTGGCCTCCCAGCCAGGTATTGTTCCTTGGTCAAACCCTGCCAGGATGCCAGTTTACTGACTGCATCTTCTGCTTGTCTTCTGATTAAGGCAGGGCGATCTTCTCTCAGTTTTTTGTGTTTTTGCAGGGCTGGTCTCATGTTCAGGCAAGGAATCTTGTCTCATCCCAGCTGGGACATTCGCCCATGCACACCATCCATCACAACAGTTTAAAGAAGAAAAGAAAAGGTAGTATTGATAGAAGTATTTAAAAATATATCAACAAGGGATTATGTTACATAAAGAGTAAATATCAAAAACTAAAAGTGCAGAATAGCCTAGTGACTTAAACATTTAAATATAAATAATTTATTAATAAGAAGGAGTGAACCGCAGGGAATTTGCTTCATTTCGAGTTTTGCAAAAGCGCAGAAATGTTCGGAAATTTCATCAAACTCTGCAAAATGCTTTGAAGTCAATGGGGAAGGAGAAATTAATCAAGTATTAAGTAGATTATAATGATGCAATAGGTTTTTTAATGTTCCTAGAGGTAGTGAAGTGTGTGTGCTAACTATGATGGACTTAATATTGTAGCCAAAAATATGACCAGAGCTGAGAGGGAGTGGTGCTAACCACCATGCCTACCTGTGATAAATTTATACTCCAAGTCCTTTATTGCTCTATGATGTGTCCTATCACTACAACTAATTAACACCCACAGAGCCTGTGAGGCAATAGCTCAGTGTTATATACTCGGGGGCTGTTCGTGTCACTACCCAATCTGCGCTACATACAGAGGAGCACAAAATGCTGTTAATCCAGCAGTGAAGACACAAAGCACAAGAAATTTATGCAGAGCAACCAAATATTTTCATAATATTCTCATTATGGTCAGCTAATGTACCCCGCACGTGAAAATGTTGTGTATGTAACATAAATTATTCATGCATGCAGGGAGCAGTAGTGTGACATAGAGTACGCTTACAGTACGCATGCATGAAACATTTGTGCATATGTGAGACAAATCTGCAGGTAACGCAGATCAGGCAGTGGCATTCCCATCCAACATGGGCTGCAATAGCTCTGTGAGATGGCAGGAGTTGTCTGTAGGGCTTGGATTGAGAGCCCTATTGGGAGCCATGGAGAGTAGGGACCCGAGCCTGGGTTCGAATTGGGAGTCTTGCTGGTGCCATGGGACAGTAGGGACCCAGACCTGTGGAAAAAAGATAGCTGTGACTGTTGGTTGAGCATCTTTTCCTCCTATAAGGTCCAGTCAGGATAAGAGGAAGCACCTGGGACTTGATTTTAAAGGATAGATTCCTGCCTTAAGATTTTAGCCTCGCTTTTATGGATATTTATGGGATTGTTTTTAACATCCATGAGCACTCTTTTAATGGATTGTTTATTTATTGAACTTGAAGCACTGTATTATTTATCGGGACACTGTTTTGTTTTTGATTGAATTAATAAAAGCTCTGTTCACTTTTTTGCACATACCCTTGCTATGTGAATGTGTCGTCATTTGCCCGGCTCATTCCTTGGTTACGTTTTTGATGGTGGTGGGTTGAAGAGGCTCCCGGAATGGACCAGTAGCGTGGAGCTGCCCCGCATCGTCACATGGTCTCACAAAGTAACATGTTAAGCAAGGGAAAAAAAAGTTCACCAAAGCTGGCCGCACAGTGAATTTTCACAGAAAAATTTCGATGAACAAGGTCACTGGTGAACCCAGAAAATTTGCAGCAAAAAACACTGTCGAATATCACAGATCAAAGCTATTCATAAATTTTCCAAAGTCATATAATTCAGTTTCAGGGTGTCAGGACACACCATCAGGTACAAGCATACTTGTTGATTTCACAACACCTAGCCAGCTGAGAGTGACCTAACTTCAAAATATGAGGGAAAAGTCATGAAGAAAATAAATAAACTTGACAGATATCACCCACAATGGGATTTGAGCCCAGACTCTTGGAGCTAACCAATGCATGGCATATGGCAAGATGCAATTTGATTGGCCAGTTTTTGCACACAAATACAACAATACAATTCAATGTAATTTGAATCATCTGATAAGTATATTAAACAGTGGGGTAGATTTTCAATTTGAGTTGTAAATTTACATTATGAAAATCCACATATCCCTCCTCACACACATATAAAAATATACATTCATATATATCTAAATAAATTTAACATTCAAAGCTCTTATTTTTACTCACGATAAAATCTAAAATTATTGGAAGAGCAGATGAAATATTCAAAACAGGAGGCACATCTGTCCCACATTAACTATGCCCTCCACTGTAAAGCTAAAAGTTATTGCAGAATGCAGCATAACTAAAATTTATTGGAGGGCGTATCTGTGGCACTTAAAAGTCTTTTAAAATAATGAATTTAAAAACAAAGTGTGAAGCAGGAAAGGACATGGGCACCAACAATAAGGATGTTAATGAAACACTTGAAGGTATCAACAGAATTAGTGACAAAGGCATAGACCAGTTGGGTCGCTATTTAAGCACCTCACCGCTACACCCTGTGACCACAAGAATCCCACAACACTCACCTGAAACAACTAAACCCTCCACCCATGCACCAGTTCTGCCCTGGGCCTACTTATCCCTTGAGATATCAGTGAAAGGACTGACACTACCAAATGGTTTTAAAGTTGAGTTGTAAAGAAAAAGATGGTATTACAGAATCTTGGTAACTAATTGGTATTTTATAACATTAATAACAGTACTAATTTAACTTCCACTGAATCCGTATAGTGCATGGATTGCTTAAGTCACATGCCTACCATGGAGATTTAACTTATGCCAACAACCACAAGCTGTTCAATCACTGAGTATTTGCTGTGAGGTTGAATTCATTATGAAACATAGCTTTAGTGATTTCCAGTTTTATGTCAAACACTACTGGGCATGCTGGTTTGTAAAGCATTATAGCCAAGTGGAGCAGATGGATCAGATTCTTAGCTTGGAATTCATGGGCTGGAGCGACGTACTTAATCATGCACTAAACATACCTACGTTCTAAATCTATGAAAATGTATCTCTCTAAATGGTTGTGAAGCACAGTTGCAAGTGCTATGGGATGTTGAGCTGTAAAAGGTCTTTCGGCAATTTGTAAAAATCAGTACTTATCCGTCTCCTTGTATTTTGTAGCAATAACCCAGATGCATCAAACGAGGGCAATTGGCCTTCATTTCTACTAGAAACGTTACATGCCATAGTAAAAAGGAGATGAGCTAGAGGCAAGATTTGTTCCTTTTCAACCTAATCCTCTTCAACTTTACACTACTTGCATTTAATGAGAATGTTTCAGTAGAAAAAAAGTGAAATATTCTCCACAACCTCCTCTGCGGTCTTGAAAACAGCTCTGATGTTATCATTTCGAAATGAACGACCATACTGTAGTAAGTAAGTCTGGGATAGAGAACAGTGAACCTCCGCAACCTTGTGGAAAGCAACCTTCATCAGGTCTTATGGGACAACTGAAAATCATTCAGCATTTGGGCTTGCTCAGAGGCATTAGTCAAAAAGTTACCTTTCTAAGCCCATCCATCCACTTTTATTATTACACTCACATTTGTCCAAGCTATTTGGTCTTTCACAATGGACCTTTCACAAACTATAGTGGTTTAGGGGAATATTTGTCTTTTTTTTTTTTAATTTGGATTTTTTTTATTTATTAATTTTTATTGTAATCATTCCATACAAATAGATTAATTTATAACCAAACAAAAGTGAAGACAAATCAAACCCCACCCCTGAGAAGGAGAGCTTAGCCAAAGGAGAATTGCTTAGGGCTTTTTAATAAGGCAACAATAAACAAAAGAAAGGGAGAAATAAATATATATGTAAATAAGAGATGGAGAAGGGAATTAAATTTGGTAATAGTTATTTCTCTTATTCTTAAATAATATTGATTAGATCCTGCCAGGTTTTGAAAAAATTTGGACAGATCCTCTAACTGAGAATTTGATTTTTTCCAATTTCAAATAATATAAAACATCGGTTTCCCACTGACTTATCAGAGGAGAGTTAGGTTTCTTCCAATTTAACAGAATAAGTCTGCGTGCCAAAAGTGTAGTAAATCCAATCACTGTTTGCTTGTCCTTCTCCACTTCAAGTCCATCTGGAAGAACACTGAACACAGCTGTTAATGGGTTAGGAGGAATTGTGATACCAAGGCTGTCTGAAAGGCACTTAAAAATTTTGGTCCAAAATGATGTTAGTTGGGTGCAGGCCCAGAACATGTGACCCAGTGAGGCAGGAGCTTGGTTACAGCGTTTGCAGGTTGGATCTTGCCCTGGAAACATTTTGGACAGTTTTAAGCGAGACAGATGAGCTCAATATATAATTTTTAGTTGAATAATTCTATGCTTTGCGCATATGGAGCTCGAGTGAATTCTCTGCTTTGCTACCTTCCACTCCTTTTCTGATATATTGATTAAGAGATCTTCTTCCCAATGTCCTCTTGGATCTTTGAAAGGTAGGGACTCTAATAGGATTTTATATAATGCAGAAATGGTGTTTAATTCCTCGAAATTGAGCAGTATTTTTTCCAGCATTGTGGAGGGTACGAGGTGGGGAAAATCTGACAATTTCTGTTTAACAAAATTTCTAATTTGCAGATAGTGAAAGAAATGTGTAGCTGGGAGGTTGAATTTTGAACGTAATTTTTCAAAAGATGTAAATATGTTGTCTATATAAAGATCTCTGAGCATTTTAATCCCAAAACTTTTCCAGGTATTAAAAACTGGATATGTTTGCAAGGGTTGAAAGAGGTGGTTCTCTTGCAGAGGTGCCACTGATAAAAGATTTTCCATCTTAAAATGCTTTCTAAGTTGATTCCATATTCTGAGTGAGTAAAGCACAATTGAGTTATTAGTATATTTGCGATAACTTGCATTTGTTGGAGAGCAGGCAGGGAGTATAAAGAAGTACTACAGGATTTTACTTCTATTGCGGACCAAGCCTGTGTATGTTCATTTATTTGTGTCCAGGTTTTTATGGCTTGTATGTTTGCTGCCCAGTAATAAAACTGAAAATTAGGTAAAGCCATGCCGCCTTCTGCCTGAGGTCTTTGTAGGGTCGCTCTTCAGATACGTGGGTGTTTTGAGTTCCAAATGAATGAGGTTATTGTTGAATCTAATTGTTTAAAAAAAGATTTATTGATATATTGGAATGTTTTGAAATAAAAAAAGAAGTTTAGGAAGGATATTCATCTTAACAGCGTTAATTCTTCTGGCTAGAGTGAATATTTGTCTTTATAAATATTTCCAGACAATGGATTTAAAAGACCATTTGGGAAAGTATGAGAAAGAGAATTCTATTGAAAGCCATTTATTCAGAATTTCTTCTCTTTGTCTGACATCCTGGTGGGACTCTGTAAGGTATAAAGCAAGGCAGAGTCACCCCACAGGAGATGCCAAAATCCACTAGGCATTCTAAGGTGTGCCCAATCATTCCAGTATGCAAATGTCTATCCTCACATCTTCCAAGGGGTTGTGTCTTGTAAACGTCCAATGAGAAGAGTTCAGGTGGTTCTCTTGCCTTATTTTAATGTCTCAGCCAGGGATTTTTCCCCTGGCTGGAGTTCAAATTCTTGCTTTTTTTTGGTTATCTTTTTTGCTCATTTTTTTCTTTTTTCTTTTCTTTTCTCAATTATTTATTTTTTATTTATTCATTTATTTAATTTTCTTTTTTTCATGTTTTGCTCAGTTTTATATGTTGATTATATGCATCTTTCTTTAATTGTGCTTTGTCTATGTATACAGTACAAACTGTAGTTCTAATGTTCCATGTGTTTTGTGGGTGAACCTTCAAGTGGTGAGATCATCTGCCAATTACCACTGGGAACTGCACTCTGTCCTATAAATTCAGACTGTCTCTTACAGTTTCTGGTGGTTCATTTTGAATACATTGTGGAGTGTTGAGTTCTTGTGCCTTTGTAAATTCTTTATGCCTTGTGATTTTTCTTGATTTTTTCAACCTTCTATTTTGAGTTTTGACCTTACTTTCGGATTGTGTATTGTGTATTACTAGAGGCAATTCCATTTTGCCTTTGTGCTCCACGGAGCTGCAATGTGATTAGAATAAGTTTGTGTAGAATAAATCTATTGCTTTATAAAGATTTGGTGCTACCCTCTAGTGGGCATTAATGGGAGTGTTTGGGACAAAGTGCTTTGTAACTCTTTAGTGCTAGAGACTCCCAGATCATGAAACTTATGTACAAATGACCATGATTTTTTGGGGAATTAGTAGTTTAAGGGCTTCTGCAAAAACAAACCATGCTTCTGTCATTTGTACCTGTGGTCTTACTCTTTTCGCTAATTGTTTAATCAGAATTTTTCTAACAGAAGTTGATCATTTTAAAATCAAGGCATTATTACTATGAACATGGAGAGAAAGCTAATAAGAATTTAGCTCAACAAATCCACAAGCAGGAAGTTCGCAATGCAATCCCAGCAATCACAGATGGAGACAAAATCATTGATCATAAAAATATAATGCACACATTTAGAGACTACTATAAGTCCTTATATTCTACTGTGTTTAAAAAAGATAAGACACAATCTAATGCATTTCTGGATGCATTACAGATACCACAAGTAGATACTCTCAGTGCAAAGGAACTGGATAAACCTCTGGCACTATCAGAACTACTAGATGCTATAAACTCACTTCAAGGTGGGAAAGCAGCAGGGACTGATGGCTACCCTGCTGAATTTTATAAAAAATTCTCAATTAAGCCAGCTCCCTTTGTATTAGCAACATTTACAGAAGCTAGAGACAATAAAATTCTACCTCAATCTTTTCGCCAAGCATTAATTACCGTCTTTCCTAAGCAAAATAAGGACTTATTACAATGACCAATTTCACATCTGAATAATGATGTTAAGGTACTCTCCAAAGTCCTTGCTAGAAGAACTGAGAAAGTGCTTCCTTTGGTAAGACGAAACTGAATTTATTAAAGGAAGACACTTAGCTTCCAATCTATGATGCCTGTTTAATGTAATATATTCACCCACAAAGTATAACACCCCAGAGATATTATTACCTTTGGATGCAGAAAAAGCATTTGATATAGTTCAATGGAACGACCTAATCACTACATTCGAGAAATTTGGGTTTGACCCAAACTTTTGTGCATGGATCAAATTACTGTATACCAGTCCAAAAGCTTCAGTTTGTATTAACAACATTAATTCAGGCTACTTCAAACTAGAATGTGCTACCAGACAAGGATGCCCATGTCACCACTACTTTTTGCAATCATCATTAAGCCACTGGTAGTTCACTGTCGAAATGCTTATGAGATAAAGGGGATTATCAGAGAAGGACTTGAACAGAAAATTTCTCTATATGCAGATGATATGGTACTGTATATATCAGATCCACAAAATACCGTGCCTGCAGTCCTAACAGCACTAACAGAATTTCAAAAGATTTCTGATTTCTGAATTAATTTGAATAAAAATGTACTCTTTCCAGTGAATTCTCAAGCACACAATATTAGAATAAACACCTTCCGTTTTCTCATTGCAGATCAGTTTAAATACCTAGGGGTAAACATCACAAGTAAACATAAAGCACTTTATCAAAAATTTTTGCTGTCTGTATGTAAAAAATTAAGTAACACTTGCAAAGATGATCTACCCTTCATCTCACTTTAGCTGGAAGAATTAACATTGTCAAGATGAAAATCTTTCCTAAGCTTCTTTTTCTATTTCAAAACATTCCAATATACATCAATAAATAATTTTTTAAGAAATTAGATTAAACCATAACCTCATTTATCTGAAATTCAAAACATCCATGTATCCTAAGGGCAGTCCTAAAAAGACCTAAGGCAGAAGGTGGCATGACTCTATCAATTTTATTACTAGATGGCAAATATACAAGCTTTAAAAACCTGGACATTGACAAAAGATAGATGAACATACACAGGCTTGGTCCGCAATAGAAATAAAATCCTGCAATACTTCTTTATATTCCTTGCTTTGTACCCCAATAAGTACAAGTCATCGTCGATTTATATTAATAAGCCCGTTGAGCTTCACTCACTCGGAATATGGAACCAATATAGGAAGTATTTTAAGAAGGAGAAGCTTTTATCTGTGGTACCTCTGCCTGAGAACCACCTTTTTCCTCCCTCTGAAACGTACTCAGTTTTTAATGTCTGGAAAGCATCCGGGATTAAATCACTTAGTGATCTATATATAGACAATGTCTTTGCATCCTACAAACAATTACAGTCTAATTTAATTTTCCAGCAACACATTTCTTTCACTACCTTTAAATTAGAAACTTTGTTAAACAAAACCTTCTCGATTTTCCTTACCTCTCACCTACTTCTATTCTGGAAAAAATATTGATCAATCTTGACGACTCAGACAGCATCTCCGTAATATATAAAACCATTTTACAGTTCCTCCCTTAAAAGAGTACAGTGGGAAAATGATCTCTCACTCAACATCTTAGAAAAGGAGTGGAAGGCATCAATGCACAGAATTCACTCGAGCTCCATATGTGCAAAGCATACGATCATTCGACTTAAAATTATATATATCGAGCACATCTGTCTCGCTTAAAATTGTCCAAAATGTTTCCAGGGCAAGATCCAACCTGCGAACGCTGCAATCAAGTTCCAGCCTCATTGGGCCTTATGTTTTGGGCCTGCACCAAATTAACATAATTCTGTACCAAAATCTTTAAATGCCTCTCAGACAGCCTTGGTGTCATAATCCCTCCTAACCCATTAAAAGCTGTGTTTGGTGTACTTCCAGATGGGCTTAAAGTGAAGAAGGACAAACAAACTAATTGCCTTTACTTCACTATTGGCACATAGACTTATCTTGGTCAACTGGAAGAAACCTAACCCACCTCTTTTAAGTCAGTGGGTAACTGTTGTTATATACTATTTGAAACTGGAAAAAATCAAATTCTCACTTAGAGGATCTGTACAAAACTTTTTCAAAACCTGGCAGGATAATCAATAACATTTTAGAATAAGCATTTAGGGCGGCACGGTGGCGCAGTGGGTAGCGCTGCTGCCTCGCAGTTGGGTGATCTGGGGACCTGGGTTCGCTTCCCGGATACTCCCTGCGTGGAGTCTGCATGTTCTCCCCGTGTCTGCGTGGGTTTCCTCCGGGCGCTCCGGTTTCCTCCCACAGACCAAAGACATGCAGGTTAGGTGGATTGGCGATTCTAAATTGGCCCTAGTGTGTGCTTGGTGTGTTTGTGTGTGTCCTGCGGTGGGTTGGCACCCTGCCCAGGATTGTTTCCTGCCTTGTGCCCTGTGTTGGCTGGGATTGGCTCCAGCAGACCCCCGTGACCCTGTGTTCGGATTCAGCGGGTTGGAAAATGGATGGATGGAATAAGCATTTAAATTGAGGAAGCGGATTCTCTCCCCTCTTTTTTATTCTCTTTATTTTGTATTCATTTATTAATTTATCTATTTACTTATTTTTATTAGTTTAAAGTTTTACTCTGTTGGCTTTGCTCTCTTTCTCATGGGTGGGGATTGATTTGTTTCGAACCAAGTTTTGTTAAACTTGACTTGCTTGTATGGAATGTTATTTGATTTTAATAAAATCAATAAAATGCAAAAAAAGTTGATCATTTTAACATTAAATTAGATAGTTTATGTTTCAAGATATATACCATCAGCAAGCATCACAAATACAATTCACAATGAACTTGTATTGTTTAGTTACATTTTTTACACAATTGTTTATTAAAGTGTGACTTTCTTGTCAATGATTGGCCAGGATCATTATTGAAAAGAAGAATCCAATGTCGAGCAGGAGCGATATAGTATATGCAAATGAATGGCAAGGTTTTAGATAACACCTGAAGAGAGTCATGACTGGCCTTACAATAATAAGCCTATGCTGAGGAAGGTATAAGAGCACTTCCATATTGGAACTGCTTATTATTTTTATGACCTTTTATGTTGAATTTTATTCTGTAATGATTTACACATAGATGCCCTTTTGATTATTGTTGTGTGTGCTTTATCTAAGCTGAGATGACAGACACGATTAAGAATTCCATTGTAGTAGTAATAAATGGTGACTATAAAGATAAAACTGAAAATGAATAGAAAACCTGTGATAATCTGAGATTGAGCTCTCTAACTCTTGTCTGCATCTCCTGAATCATTTTTAGATTCCAATATCAATGTCTGCAATAGACTCATGACTGTATAAAGGTGGTAAATCTTCTTAGTTGGGCTTTTCCTTTCTGGCTATGAAGTAATTTACCAGAGTTATGGCACTAACAGTATCTACATTTTCAAAATCAGTTACATTTGAATGACTGTTTAACCACAGACACAGCTTACTAGGGCATTGGTTTTTATGATTATTGTCTGTTTTCGAAAATGTCAAAAACATGAAGCCATCAAAAATGAAAGTCAAACCAGCACTCTTGAACAGGTCTGAACCCAAAGTATAGGACTAAGCACTCCAAATCAGCTGAGCCCCTACATCAAGAAGGCTTCACAGGCCCAAAAATGGGGTAAAATCAAAAAAATAAAAAATAAAAATGTCTTCAAAAGGAGGCAGGGAAATGGAAAAAAAAAAACTGTCCAAGTTACTGAGTATCCCTTGGAGTCCAGTTAAATCAGTCATTAGGGAATGGAAAGACCGTAGCACATGTGTAAATCAGCATAGAGCAGACTATCCACAAAAACTGAGTGATCATGCAAGAAGGCTAATGAGGGAAGCCACTAGTAGATCTATGATAACTTCAAAGGAGTTACAGGTTAGAATGACTAAGTTTGGAGAGACCGTACAGACAACAACTGTTACCGGGTCCTTCACAAGTTATAGTTTCATGGAAGAGTGACAAAGAGAAAGCCACTGTTAAAAAACAGAGAGAGTTAGCCAGCAGGCATATCATGGACTCTGAAGTCAGATGGAAGAAGGTTCTATGGTCTGAGGAGACCAATATTGAGCTTTTTGGCCATTTGATTAAACGCCAAGGTTGAACACGGCACATTATCAAAAACACACCATTCCCATTGAAGCATGGAGGTGGCAGCATCACACTTTGGGGGTGTTTCTCTGTAGCACGCTCTGGAAGATTTGTAAAGTAAGAGGGTAAAATAAATGCTATAAAATACAGAAACCTGTACCTTGGGAGAAGATTAGTTTTCTAGCAAGACAATAACTCCAAGCATAAAGCCAAAGCCACATGGGAAGGGATTCACAACAACACTGCTAACGTTCTGGAGTGACCAATTCAGAGATGCGGAGCTCGGTCTAACTGAGAATTTGTAGCTGAACTTGACAAAAGCTGTTCACTCACAATCTCCTTGAGAAGTGCTGCAAAGTAGAATGGTGAAAAATGGTAGTGTCGAGATTTGCAAAGCTGATAGAGGCCTGTGCACACAAACTCCATTTTGTCACGACTAAGAAGTTGCATCTGCTAACTACTGACATGTAAGGGCGAATACTGATGCAATCAATTACTTTGTGTTTTGTATTTGTAATTATTTTACATCACTCTGCAGAGAACTGTTTTCACTTTGAGAGAAATAGACTTTTTCTGTTGATTAGTTTCAAAACAGCCAAACTAAATTCACTGTGATTTATTGTTGTATGTTCCAGTAGTGGGGATTACTTTTTATAGCCAATACTAGTGGGCTTCGCCCCCTGCTCGCTTCGCTCGCCAACCCCCGTGTTTGGTTAATTGGATATACAATTTTACATGTTTTTTTTGGAATTGTTTCAATTTCATATTGTTTCCATTTCTGTAATAAGTAATCCGAGTTTTTCTGTTTGTCCCTGTGATTTATTGATTGTCATAGCAAAAGCTATTCTCACAGTAAACTGTAAACATTTTACCACGAACGGCATATCACAATCTCCTTTGGTGTGTAATGTTACTCGCGGAATATATACATCACCTTTCTTTTTGCCTGTTAAAGTTTGCATCGCCTCTCCGAGATCATCAATATACACCCGACTGAATTGTGTACTCTTTGAAATTTAACCTGTTGTTCCTTTAACTGTTGTGGGACCACAGATTCTCAGAACATATGGTCCATTATTGTGTAAATCCACATTTTGTCCATTGAATGATGCGAATGCGAAAAGACTTTGTTGTCTACTCTTTTTTCCAGACCTCAATTTATCCTGGTATATTTTAAATTACACCTGGTTCTGATGATTAATCACCTTTTGTTTGCGGTAATGCAATTGTTTCACAAAAGTTTTACCTGAACAATCGCTGACTTCCTAAACCCAAACACAACTTTCTAGCACCCTCTCCAACGCCCCCCCTTACCGCATGAAATCAATACCCCGCTATCAGTCCTCTGTGCTGTACTCCGCCTTCCCTCAATCGGACCTAACAGTCACTTAAAACCAAAAAGCCCTCAACCTGGCTGGGACGCTACAATACTTTCGAATTTTACTGCTTTCATAGTCTGTATCTTTGTCTGCATGTGTATCGCGCCATCGTTTGTTTGAGCCTTTCGAATTCCACTGCTTTCATAATCTCTTATCTGCCTTCATTTCTCTCCAATGCCTTTGGGTCTCTATTCTCCGTATTGTCCTTATACGCTTTCCATGTGCTGAGATCATATGATTTGTGTGTACTCTGTGCTTTTACATGATTGATTTTTTTTTTGATGGGTGTGCTCTTATACAGTATATTCCGTACTATCTTTGTGGACCTTTGCGGACCTCGTAGTGTCTTACGTTTGACACTGGGGTGCAGTGCAGAATCCTCTTTTCTTTGTGGCTGTGTCATTAATTGTTAGCTATGGGCGCGTTGTTTATCCAGGCGGGCTCGTGTTTGTATATCCGTCAGTCGAGCTCATTCATTTTGAACCCGTGCCTGCTTTGCTTCCGCAGTTTCAGACGCGCGTTGTAGGTGCCTGCATTCATTGATCTTATCCAGGTGGGCTCATGTGTGTATCGTTGAGCAGTATTGTGTTTGAATTTGGTGTAAAGCGTTCAGCGGTTTGTACAATCCCAAGCAGCACATTATTCCTAACTTCACTCCGCAGTAGTGCCACTCACAATATGGTGGTTGTTTTATTTGCTATTTCCGTTAGTTGAGCTGTAAGCGCCTGCGCAGTACGTCTCCTGCGTCTACCGCCGTGTACCTGGGTCCACGCCATCCGGTTTACCATTCTCGGTTAGTAATATGGATACTGTACATCCTGTTGTGGGATAGCTTTGAAAAGTAAAACTATTACAAAGTTTGTGGACATTATAAAAAATGGTTGTGGATATATAAATAAGATCTTGAAAGGAACCCTCATCAAGATAATATGGTCACTGTTCTTTTTCTCTATAAATACTCCCCATCCGTAATTATGAGAGAAAGAGAAAGACCAAGTGGGGACCCCAACTGGGAATGAAAAAAACAGAAAACAAAAATAATAAAAAACACTTTTTATTTGTAATAAAGTAAGAAAGGAGATACTCGATCCAGGAGCCTTGCTTACAAAACTTTGCAAGGATTCAAGCATGAAAATATGAACACAGCAGAAAAACAGCAAAATGTGTATGGTAAATAAATTTGTAAAACCATTTCTATGCAATACCATTTATAAATCACAATCACCTTGTAAATGCGTGTATGTGAGAAAACCTCAAAAGTTGTTCTGGAACATCCATGTACGAAGCATGCTGATGTCAGAGGGGGACATTTTTTGTACACTGGGTGGTTCCATTAGGCACCCATTGTTGGGACTGGGAGTGAGAAGTTAAAAGGCAAATTTCCTGGGCAGGATGTAGGTATTTGCTGTATTGCAAAGGAGTCACCACTTTGAAGTTTTTGGCTGGTTGAGATTACAAATAATACCAAGTTGTGATAACAGAACTGCTCCTTCCTTGGAGGATGTCTGTATTTACCTGACTTGGAAATTAACATGTTTGACAATATTAGTTTCTAATCAGCAGATCTGTACTCATTAATGGTTGGTAACAATACATTTTGTTAACTTGTGTTTTCATTAATTGTTAAACCCAGGAAATTTAGATGTGCCATTGTTTAAACCGATTGTCCAGGACTGACAATGGCAGGGACTGAAGGAGATTTAAACTCCTGGCAGGAGAAGGCACAGGAGGGACGGTCCACTGAGAACGCTGCCAAGACACTCAGACAGAGCACAGGGACTCATAGGCAGACAAGGGTACCTGGCTGGCACGACGTGAGGCACAAGGACAGCAACACTTACTTCCAGGGAGGAAGAGACAGGTCCACAAGGAGACGCCAGTTGTGGGTCCAGTGAGAGAGGGAAGACGCATGATAGGACCAAGCAAAGCTGGCAGACGAGAAATGAGGCGTGCCTAGGTCACAGCAACACAAGGAGCCCAGAGTGGAAAAAAAGGAACGACAAAGAGACGCTGACAAGCATTCAACGATTTGACAAAACTTCTGTTGGGAAACGAGTGTCCGGTGAACAGAATGCATCCGTGGACAGTTGAACAATTAAGTGTTGGGGTAACACATTGGCGCAAACTGGACTCTGCACCACTAAAAGTTGTATCCTCCAATTCTTGTTTTTAACAGACTTTTAGAGTGTGGACAGTGTGCTTTCCTTTTTAAAAAAAAAAGAAATTTCGTACCTGATATTGTTAGGTTTTTTTTTTTGTTATGTGCGTTTATGTTTTAATTTACTTTATTGTCTTGTGTAATAGAAGGTACTGTTGCTTTTCCTGAAATTACTGTTGTGTCTTTCATTGTGTGTTTACTCACTGCCCAATTTAAAGAACCCTGTGTGCTATTTTCTGTAAATCTCAAGAGTTCCCAGTCTCTTAATAAAACTGGGTAGCATAGTCGGATATTTTAATGGTGTCTAAGTTAGATTTCCTGTGAGTGTGACCAGACACCTGTTACACTAGTCAACCTCATACACTTCGTTGGCTCGTAGAGTAGCTCCCTCTTGATGCTCTGAGACCCCGCCATGTAAAGTATCTTGCTGTGCTCTTCAACTGAGAGTGCAAGATCATGCGCTGCACTATAGTGCCTCTCCCACAAAGAACGATAGACACTTGGAATAAGCTACCAAGTAGTGTGGTAGACAGTAAGACTTTAGGAGCTTTCAAAACTCGACTTGATGTTTTTTGGAAGAAATAAGTGGATAGGACTGGTGAACTTTGTTGGGATGAATGGCCTGTTCTCGTCTAGAGTGTTCTAATGTTCTAATGCTCCTCTGCACTCTTGTGTAAGGCATCTGATTGGGTGGCCACCGTCACCTGACACATGTAATGCCATGATTGCTGTTCCAGTGAATAGTTTAGGCCATATGAACACTGGGGGTTCACCCAGTTACATTACCAACTAGCCAGACACCACCTACAGCACCATCATGTCTGTCAAAATTACTTTGCCTCAAAATAAATAACTTTTGGCTTGACCCAGGCCATTGAGCAACAATTCAGTCATTAGGGAATGGAAAAATCACATTTCATTTATTTATTTATTTATTGTATTTATATTATTTATTTATTTATTATTTTTTTTATTAAATTACATTTAATCACCTGTGCAGATCAGCATAGAGCAGACTATCCACAAAAACTGAGTGATCATGCAAGAAGAAGGCTAATGAGGGAAGCCACTAGTAGATCTATGATAACTTCAAAGGAGTTACAGGTTACAGTGACTAAGTTTGGAGAGACCGTACAGACAACAACTGTTACCGGGTCCTTCACAAGTTATAGTTTCATGGAAGAGTGACAAAGAGAAAGCCACTGTTAAAAAACAGAGAGAGTTAACCAGCAGGCATATCAGAGACTCTGACATCAAATGGAAGAAGGTTCTATGGTCTGAGGAGACCAATATTGAGCTTTTTGGCCATTTGATTAAACGCCAAGTTTGAACATGGCACATTATAAAAAACACACCATTCCCATTGTGAAGCATGGAGGTGGCAGCATCATACTTTGGGGGTGTTTCTCTGCAGCATGCTCTGGAAGATTTGTAAAGTAAGAGGGTAAAATAAATGCTGTAAAATACAGAAACCTGTACCTTGGGAGAAGATTTGTTTTCTTGCAAGACAATAACTCCAAGCATAAAGCCAAAGCCACATGGGAAGGGATTCACAACAACACTGCTAACGTTCTGGAGTGACCAATTCAGAGAGGCAGAGCTCGGTCTAACTGAGAATTTGTAACTGAACTTGACAAAAGTTGTTCACTCACAACCTCCTTGAGAAGTGCTGCAAAGTAGAATGGTGAAAAATGGTAGTGTCGAGATTTGCAAAGCTGATAGAGGCCTGTGCACACAAACTCCATTTTGTCACGACTAAGAAGTTGCACCTGCTAAATACTGACATGTAAGGGCAAATACTGATGCAATCAATTACTTTGTGTTTTGTATTTGTAATTATTTTACATCACTCTGCAGAGCAAAATAAATAACTTCTGGCTTGACCCAGGCCATTGAGCAACGATGTTTGCCAGTCACCTCTTGAATGACTTATGCAATAATGGAATGTAACTGCTTATGGTTAACAAAATTAGCTTCATTCTTGCTGCATAGATTAGATAGATAGAACTTTATTAGTCTCCAGGGGAAGTTTAGCTTTTACAGAAGCTCTTTAAATAAATAAATACATAAATAGATAATTAGATATATATACACATATTATGGTCCGAACAAACACCAGAATGACTGAAAAGGAAGATAAATGTAAAAGGAAAGAAAAGAAAAGAAAAACTTTTAACTTGGCACTCATAATTACAGTGAGGCATTATACAGGAGTACTGCTGTTGCTATAAAGAAGCCCCAGTAGCGTTTCTTAATGCAGTCAATTGCTCCGATTATGTTGGGAGAACCAGACACTGATGCAAATTGACTCTTTATGTTGACAAAAACATGTTTTGTTTTTTTTTTGTATACTCAAACCATACAAAAACTGAATGTACTTGTTGGTCGGTTGGTTGGTTAATGGCTTCTAGCACAGCAGACATGACAGATTGAAGCTTGGCTGAGATATTCATGACCTGTCGGCCAGTTCCCTGAGAAGTGACAAGAGCTAGCTGATATAAACTGATGAAAAACCAAAAAGTGTTCTTCAGTGCAAATAAGTAGCATTGGCCCTCTTAAAAAGTAAATAAAATAGACTGTGCATCATATTCATCTTTTCTGAGTAATACGTTTGTCATATCAACATACATTATAATAATGGCTCAGTGATATGAATTATAATACATACAAGTCGTCATTTAGCCAGTTTTTCTGCATTTCCCTACTTCAATAAGGGTCTTGTCATTTCCCAGTTTGTTCAAAAATGTTGCGTATGTAAGGACAGAGTTGCCTTAAATACAACACCCTCCACAATTATTAGCACCCCTGGTTAAGATGTGTTCTTAGGCTTCTAATAAATTCTTTTTTTCCCAAAAAATATAGGCTAACAACACAAAAAAGAGAAATATCCAACCTTTAATTGAAGTACATTTATTCATTGGGAAAAAAATCCTACATTAAGTAATACATTTTTTTACATGAAATCATATGTTGCACAATTATTGGCACCCCTAACAATTCATATAAAATAAATGTAATTGAAGCATTTTTATAATTTCTAGTTTAGTTTTTAAAGTTGATCAGAGTAAATTGGAACTTTTAATTAGTAATTAATGACTTCCTGTGTCCCTGGGGTATAAATATGACGTGACACAGAGTCATATTGCTCTTAGCCACTCTTCAACATGGGAAAGACAAGAGAACATGCCGTTCAAGTAAGGCAGATGTGTGTCGACCTTCATAAGTCAGGTAATGGCTACAAGAAAATAGCTACTTGCCTAAACATGGCTGTATCTACAGTCAGAGGAATAATAAAGAAGTGTAAAACAATGGGAATAGTGAGAAACAAAGCTGAACGAGGACCCAAGTTTATCTTGCCACCATGCACAGTGAGAAGGATAGTAAGAGAAGTAAAAAAATTCTCCAAAGCTCACTGTTAGAGAACTGCACCAAAGAGTGGTATCTTGGGGTGGTCACAAAGTCTCCATGGCAACCATAAGATGCTATCCCCATGCCAACAAGCTGTTTGGGAGACATGCAAGGAAAAAGCCTTGTCTCACCTACAGTCACAAACGTAAACGTCTGGAGTGTGCTAAGCGGTACTGGGGCTTCAACGGACCGTGTGCTTCGGTAAGATGAAAATTGAGCTTTTTGGCAACCAACGTTCTAAGTGGGTCTGGCATGAATCCAAGAATGTGTATGCGGAAAAGCACCTCATGCCCACTGTAAAGTATGGTGGAGGATCTATGATGCTGTTTTTCTTCCAAAGGCCCTGGGAACCTTGTTAGGGTGCATGACATCATGAACTCCTTGAAATACCAGGACATTTTAAATCAAAATCTGGTGGCCTCTGCCAGGAAGCTGAAGATGGGTCATCATTGGGTCTTCCAGCAGGATAATGACCTTAAACATATGGCAAAAGCTACACACAAATGACTCAGCAGACACAAAATCAAGCTCTTCCCATGGCCATCTCAGTCCCCAGACCTCAACCCCACTGAAAAACCTGTGGGCTGAGCTGAAGAGGAGAATGCATAAGAGAGGATCCAGGACTCTGGACGATCTAGAAAGATTGTGCAAAGAGGAATCTTGTGAAATGTTACAGGAGAAGATTAAGTGCTGTCTTGTTGGCAAAAGGGGGGTGTATGAAATATTAACAGCAGGGGTGGCAATAATTGTGGCACACATGATTTCATGTAAAAATGTATTTTGTAATGTGGGATATTTTTCCCAATGAATAAATGTACTTCAATTAAAGGTTGGATTTTTCTCTTTTTTGTGTTGGAAAAAAAAAGAAGCCTAAGAACACATCTTAACCAGGGGTGCCAATAATTGTGGAGGGTGCTGTACATGCATGTTCCCCCATCAAGTTTTCGTTTTTAAATCCTGAAATTTGCATAGGAAGTTGTGTATGCAAGCTTTATAATTGAGGCCCCAGATCACCACTGGATTTAAAATCCATACCCTTTTCATGAATAAAAGAAAAAAGAAAATCCCAATCTGCAATGTGATCAGACCAGAAGGCCGCACCTTTTCACCAGCGAACGAGTGAGCAGGGAACATCACAAATCTGGAATACAATATTTTATGATAACCATACACTTTTTTATCACACTGAAGCACAATGAGGGCACAAACTCTGTTTTTTGTACTGGTTAAAGAGGAAAGAGCAACTTGTTAGATTATCAAACTATGCCCATTTAGTGTAACATTAAAAAATGGGTGACCAATCTGGAGTGTGACTGAAATAAAAAGCCAGTTTACCTGTGAAAGAGAAAGGATGGATCTCCCAATCACAGCAATGAATGAATTAGAAAGCCATGTCCTTTTTTTGCATTTAAAAGACTGTGAGTTGAATGAGGTGGGACATAACTGGGCCAGACAGCCATATCTTTTCTGCCCATTAAACGGAGAGAAGGGGAATAAGATAGGATTAGAGAGCCATACCCACCATTTAAACACGTACCTTATTTCTTTACAAAATAAGCACTGTTTGTTATTTAAGCTGTCATTAAAATTTTATATGTGACTATTATTTATGCTAATAATACCGCTTCTATGGAGCAGTAAAATATTTGGCAAAAGCAGAATGAGCCAGAATGCATTCTCAAAGTGGAAATTAATGAACATCTAAGCCATAAAATGAGACTGTATTGTGCATACAGGCCCACTTTCTTCTTGGCACCTTGTGCCCTCTTATTACACCCTTTACTATGTGTTGGGATGGCTACACCACAACCACCAAAATGGGACACTAACAACAAAATTATCTGTTCCTAAAAAAAAAAAGAGAAATAAAAGAAAAATCTATGTTCATCTTGAAATGCTTAAATCTCGCTCAAGTGGGTGAGCCAGTAGGATTGCAAGGATAAACGAAGTAATGCAAAACTAATGAACAACATGGCCTGGTGAGTACAACAATGGATTTATTGCAAGGACCAATTGTGTGTCAAAGAACAAAATGATATGGATATGATTTATTAAGGCATCAGTTAATTGTGCGAGTATAAATAGAACACAGATGGAGTGCAAATTGGTCACTAAGTGGCTCAGAATGACTGTAATAGACTCACAACTGTCTTCAGCTATTTAACACAACGATTTATGCCACTTAATCTATTGAGGCCCAGGTGTTAACTCTCCAGCTAAACCCACCGGCACAAATTAATACATTTTATCTTCGTACCCAAGTCTCAGAGGCAAACAAATTAGAACAGGCCTCTATGCAACCTCGCTTCTGCTCCTTAACTAGAGGTATCAGTCAGAAATTAATTTTTACATGTCAGAACCCTTCTCTAGTCGACGGTACATGTGTAACACAATGACATCTAATCAAAGTGCTCACTCAGCTGCCACTTTGCAGCCACATCAGGAAACAATAAGGCGAGCTGTAAGACCAAGAAAATGTGCAGACCCTCCACGATGATTTATGGGCTTTTGTGACTTGTGATCAAAACTGATATTGCAGTGCTTATTATTGCTGGATTATTTTTCTGGTTTTTGATCCTGTTGTTAAACGCCTGTGGTTATGCTTAAGGGTCTAGAGAGCACCACAGTATCAGGTGAGCTAGTTTGGAAGCTGTTTTGCAAGACAAAAAAAATGAGCACAGATAAGACCATTTATTTTGAGCTATTTTCTTTAAAACTGAGTGGAACTGAAAATAATGAAATAATGTTGTTTTGTAACTCCATATATACTGCTCAAAAAATTAAAGGAACACTTTTTAATGAGAGTATAGCATCAAGTCAATGAAACCTCTGGGATATTGATCTGGTCAGTTAAGTAGCAGAGGGGGTTGTTAATCAGTTTCAGCTGCTTTGGTGGTCATGAAATCAACAACAGGTGCACTAAAGGGACAACAATGAGATGACCCCCAAAACAGGAATGGTTTAACAGGTGGAGGCCACTGACATTTTCCCTCCTCATCTTTTCTGGCTGTTTTTTCACTAGTTTTGCATTTGGCTACAGTCAGTGTCACTACTGGGAGCATAAGGCGATACCTGGATCCTACAGAGGTTGCACAGGTAGTCCAACTTCCCCAGGATGTCACATCAACACGTGCCATTGCCAGAAGGGCATGGAGGAGATTCAATGAGACAGACAGTTACTCTAGGAGAGCTGGGCAGGGCCATAGAAGGTCCTTAACCCATCAGCAGGACCAGTATCTGCTCCTTTTGGCAAGGAGGAACAGGATGAGCACTGCCAGAGCCATACAAAATTACCTCCAGCAGGCTACTGGTGTGAATGTCTTTGACCAAACAATCAGAAACAGACTTCATGTGGGTGGCTTGAGGGATCGATGTCCTCTAGTGGGCCTTGTGCTCACTGCCCAGCACCATGGAGTTCGATTGGCATTTCACATAGAATACCAGAATTGGCAGGTCCACCATTGGCGCCCTGTGCTTTTCACAGATGAGTGCAGGTTGACCCTGAGCACATGTGACAGAAGTGAAATGGTCTGGAGAAGCCGTGGAGAACGTTATTCTGCCTGTAACATCGTTTAGCATGACCAGTTTGGTGATGGGTCCGTGATGGTCTGGGGAGGCATATCCATGGAGGGACACACAGACCTCTACAGGCTAGACAACGGCACCTTGACTGCCATTAGATATTGGGATGAAATCCTTGGACCCATTGTCAGACCCTATGCTGGTGCCATGGGTCCTGGGTTCCTTCTGGTGCACGACAATGCAGACAGTTCCTGGAGGATGAAGGAATTGATACCATTGACTGGCCCCCACGCTCGCCTGACCTAAATCCAATAGAACACCTCTGGGACATTATGTTTCGGTCCATTTGATGCCGCCACATTGCACTTCAGACTGTGCAGGAGCTCACTGTTGCCCTGGTCCAGATCTGGGAGGAGATCCCCCAGGACACCATCCATCATCTCATTAGGCGCATGTCCCCCCCCCAACGTTGTCAGGCTTGCATTCAAGTACGTGGGGGGGCCATACAAACTACTGAGTACTATTTGGAGTTGCTGCAATGAAATTTCAGCAAAATGGACTAGCCTGCTGCATCATTTTTTCAGTTTTTTTTTTCTCAGTGTCGTTAAATTTAGCCCTCTGTAGGTTGATAATTTTCATTTCCATCAAACAATGTGGCATCCTTTCGTTTCTAACACATTACCCATTCCATATCAGTAGAAATATCCAGCATGATTTTTTTCCCAGTAAGATGTGATATGTTTTCAAAGTGTTCCTTTAATTTTTTTGAGCAGTTATATTCAAAGGAAAGTAAATTAACATAAACCAGTGCACCTCTTCATGGACATGTTTAGATAGATAGATAGATAGATAGATAGATAGATAGATAGATAGATAGATAGATAGATAGATAGATAGATAGATAGATAGATAGATAGATAGATAGATAGATAGATAGATAGATAGATAGATAGATACTTTATTAATCCCAATGGGAAATTTAGTGTTTAGTGTCTCCTTTATATATTTATACATGACAGCTTAAAGGAAACATAAATTTAATTGTGGTTCAACCCAATGCTGCTTAACTGGGCAGTTGTCAAACTGTTTGCGTGACTTAAGAATCTGAACTATTTGAAGCTCATCAAAGTTACCAAGATAGATAAAGTGAATAGATATTTGGAAATTCCATATAGGATAGCAAAAGATTATAATAGAAAAATATGACAGACTGATTAGTTAAATTGAGCCTTCAAAAAAGGCAAGACAGTTGATGATGAAGTCATCAGAGAGTCACAAAGGCAAGCTAAACAACGTGGACAATGGACAGAACTACCTGAGCAGATGGAAGTTTATCAGAATGGCCCAAGTTACATGATGTGGTGCCCACTGCACTGGCACCTTTACACAGTTTCAGACTCTGGGCAACCAGGGGATGGGAGACTTGAGACACAAACAATGATGACGCTTTAAGAAAAATAAATAAATGAAAGTAACTGTTTACAGTAATGTCTTGCAATTATGTACGCTGTTCATGTACGGACATTAACAAATACAAGATAAATAAGTGCAGGTGCTATATACAACAACTACAGGAAACAGAACACTACTGACCTCAATTTGGATTGCCTCTATTAATTCTCTGAATACTTACTATATATGAATGAGAGTTGCCAGTTTTAGATTTTTAATAAATTTTCAAACATTTCTGAAAACATTTTTTAAATTTTTCATTGTGGGTTACTGTGAGCATTGTTATGGCTAGCCAAAGGGTCTGAATAATGGCAATTCCATGCTCGACCAGGGGGCGATGTGATGACACCACTTCCGGTCCCGGCGCCTTTGATGACGCCACTTACAGTCCCACTCACGATGATGTCACTTCTGGTCCCGCCTCTGAGGGCATCACTTTTGGTCCAGCCTATGATGACGTTACTTCCTACACTGGCCTTTAAAGCAGCCATCTTGTCTCTGTACCGGCAGTTCAGTTGTGGACTTCAATCTGGAAAGATCTGTATATCGATTCTTAAATCCATTTTGCAGCCAGGACATATTATATTATAAGTAGCTTGGCTACCACTGTATTCTCCAAAGTTCTTCTAACTACCACCTATACATTCAATAGCTCATATAGGATCTGGGGAGGTTTGCATTTCACCTTCTTAAATATGTATAGTGGTGGCTGGATGCCCACTTTTTCAGCAGCATGCAGACAATCATAGGGATGCTTGGCAACATTATAATTCTTTTATTATACAGACCCAGGAACAGAAACAGAATACAAAGCACAATAAATCAAAAATTGCCCCAGCTTAAACTAAGCAAGCCGAACCCACTAAATCCCCAAAGGAAATAATAACCTTTAATATAACTGTTCGCTGCACACCGCCTGTTTGAATACAGTGTTGCAGGGAGCCGGATATTCCCATTTCATCAGCAACACTACCACCACCAGCACATAAAATATTACTTCAAAACAGTGCATTTCAAGCTTTAGTTTCAAAGTTAAAAACAAGTTTTGAGGCAGTGTCTTTCAGGCTGCACTCCTAGATCATTAGGCCCTACCAGTATGCCATGATGCATTGGCTTTATGTGTCTACACACTGAGAACCTAAATCAAACATCTCCATGAAAGCTGCTAAAAGACCTCAAGCAGAGCAGATCTCATCTGAATGATGAAAATTGAAACGTACTGCAGACAGAAAAAGTTTAATTTTGCAGCAAGTTATTTTAGCTCTACAGTGAATGCCACAAGAGGATTTTACGAAAAAAGATTGAGCCGGTGGGATAAAGAAGGACAAGATTACTAAAGCATTAATTCTCAGTGGCAGAACAGTCCTTGGTGTCCACAGTCTGAAAGGTTTTTTTTTCTTGCAGAATCCAAGCTTTGCTGAAACTGCTACTTCAGTTTGTCAGTTAAGCCTTGCTAGTGAATTCCTTGAAGTAGCTAGTTGGTCAGTAGAAGTAATGGCACAGTAGTTAGAGTAACTGCCTCACAGCTCCACAGACCTGGGTTCAATTTTCAGACTGGGTCGCTGTCTGTGAAGTGTCTTCTTTGAAAGCTCTATGTTTCATTAACTGATAACTTTAAAGTCAGGAACACTACTGGGGCTCCTTTATACCATTGACGGTGTATCTTTATAAAGTGTGACTGTGACCGTTCTTTTTATCTCCAGCCAAGTCACAAGTTTTCTTTCTTTTTAGTAGGTCTGGTTTGTATTTGGGTTGAGGGTGGTGTTGTTTTTTATAATACTAGGGGCTTCTGCTCACTTCGCTCGTCAACCCCCGGCCTGCGCTACACTCCAGCTACTTCGCGTCTCTGCCACTCGCACTGTGAAGAGGGGGGCTGAACACACCCCAAGGAGACGTGTTGCTTCTCCAACACCCCCTCTTAAATGATGATACAAGGGAAAACACATAGTTTTTTTTTTTACCTCCTCTTTGCTCGATTAACTGTTGGCTTGCTTCTGCTGTCGTGCCATGTGATCTGCATCTCGCATATTTCTGTCATATCACCTATGTTCATATATTCAATCTCTTTTCGCTTTTACATTTTCATCAATATCACATTGAATTTTGATTACATCGTGACAACGCAACATATAACTGCCCGTGAGTGAATATCATTTCTTTCTCTCTACAAGAAATGTGTTTGACAATAGCATTCACACAATTGAGAAATTATTGAACCATGTGTGTGGTTATGTGGGCAGCTATGAAGGTGCTCCATCTCATCGACTGCTCAGTCAAGGAGTGATGCCTTTTTCTGTGGTAGTTATGCTTTTATTGTCAATGTACTGGACAGGGCGGAGTCAGTTGCCCTCCCTGGGCGGTTTCTTGGCAATGTGGAAGAAAAGGAAGACAACACAGTTAGTGGCAAAGACCCTCTCACAGCCCACATTGGATTTACATATTTGAGAGGAACTCCGATGGTGTCACCCACTCTGGAACAGAGTTTGTTCTATCTATCTATCTATCTATCTATCTATCTATCTATCTATCTATCTATCTATCTATCTATCTATCTATCTATCTATCTATCTATCTATCTATCTATCTATCTATCTATCTATCTATCTATCTATCTATCTATCACAACCTTTGTAGTAATGAGGTGATTTCTGCTCTTTGTGTCATACGGCATAGATAGGTATAGTAACAGGAAAAATGGATGCCTTACTGCTTTGCAAACTGTATAATGAAAAATAGCACTTTTTTTTTTTTTTTGCGGTCCCTAAAGTGTAATACATCTCATTTATGTTGCATCTTCTTTCTCTCCTTGCAATGTGATGCTGTCTGTATCCATCTCTGCATTATAAGTCACTGTGGACAGCTTAAACTGAAGTAGCTGATTAAAAAGAATTTGTTGTTGCCAGCTTCAAATTAATATTCTTCATTTAGACCATGCAAAAGCAGATTTAATTTAACTCAGTTTGACAAAAGGAATAATTCTATTCAGCTAAGTGTAAAAAACTCTGAGAACATTACATACATCCAGATGCTCGTTGCTGATACAACAGAGGGGTAGGATGATCACTTCAATCTCTTGGCAGAAGCGTCTTTGGGTAACAGCATGTTGTTATCAGTTTTGTTTTGTATATCTAGCAAAGGTAAACCATCCCAAATGCAATATAAAAAAGCCATCATGGAAATGTGCATTGATTTGTCATAAACATTGGGGTGCAAAAAGTTAAAATCTACAACATAAATAACAATCCAACAAACAAAAAAAAAAAAAAATAATCTCTAAGATGACATTATAGAGACACAAACGTGGCAATATTAAATGATCAACATGGCAACAGGACTGTAGTTCTAAGATTTGAACACATTGGTAAAAAGGAGTAGGAGGAAGTCGGGAGCCCAAGCTTATAGCGCATTGCCGTACCCACCACACAACAAACCACCTGGATTGGGATCTGAGTGCAGCGGGTGACACCGCAGCACCACACTGGAAGAGTGTGAGGTTTTTTTTATAGTGACTGGAGTCCAATCCTACCACCAACCTGTAAGTTGGAGGACCTGCCTGCAGGGCTGGATGCAGATTATCGTCATAACCAGGACAGAGCAATCGCAGGTTAAGGGCCTTGCTCAAGGGCCCAACATTGGTAAAGGCTGATTTAATTATTGGCATCATGGTGGTGTAGTAGTAGCACTGCTGCCTTGCAGTAAGGAGACCAGGGTTCATGTCCTGGGCCTTCACTGCATGAATTTTGCATGTTCTCCCCATGTCTGTGAGGGTTTCCTCCAGGTGATCCGCTTTAGTCCCACTGTCCTAAGACATGCAGGTTAGGTGGCCCTAGTATGTGTTTGGTGTGTGCGGGTGTGTTTGCCCTGCGATGAACTGGTGCCCTGTCCAGTGTTTGTTCCTGCCTTGTGCTCTATGCATGCTGGGATATACTCCAGCCCCCTCCCACAACCCTAGTCTGGATTATGGGAATTAAAAATAACATCACACGATTTAATTAAAAATATAAGCATCTCTCAAATGGAATAACTGTAAAAATTGTATTAAAACACTGCAAATATTGTCCTTCATTGTTTACCTCCACATGTGACTTCACTGTAAAAAACCTAATGTTGTGCTCTGTGCATTGATGGCAGGTTAATATTACTTTCTTTTTGTTCTATTTCCCTGGCTAATGTTCAGATTCCCTTTGTATGTCTTTTTTGTTGTTTTTATTCTTTTGCTTGTGTTAATTTGTTGTTTGCATTTTTTTGTGTTCTTTGTTTTATATTTTATTTAATTTGTTTGTGTCTATGATTGTTCTGTTATGTTCCTTGTATTTTTTTTTTTTGATGGTTTCCCAAGAGACTAAACCCTCATCTATGTCAAGGGACTGCCCTGAATCCTACAAAGGCTGAGAAAACAAGCAGTCCATGGCAATTCATGGAATTCACTTAGCGGCATTGATTTGTTATTGTGTTTATTACTGTGGTTTTGTGGATTGGTGGATTTTTGTGACCTTTTTGCTTTGTTTTGATCATTCTTTTGGATTTTGTATTGGGACACATATGCTGCTGGACTGCTTATTTCAGACAATTCCTTCTGTGCTTTTTTGCTCATCTGAGCTTCCTTGTTTTCAGAGCATTTTTGGAATAAATCTTTTTATTTCTAAAGATTGTTTGTTTCACCTATGTTACTCTACATAAAAGTTGACAAACCCTTCCTCTTGTGAAGGGTTTTTTCTAAATTTTGTGGGACTTTATGCTAAGGTACTCCCAAGTTATCCCATCTTCTGACAAAAACATTTTAGGGCGGAGTGGTAGCTCTGAGGCTAAGGATCTGCGCTGGTATCCAGAAGGTTGCCGGTTCAAATCCCCATCACTGCCAAAAGAGATCCTACTCTGCTGGGCCCTTGAGCAAAGCCCTTAACCTTCAATTGCTCCAGGGGCGCTGTACAATGGCTGACCCTCAAGGGGTATGTGAAAACTAACAAATTCCTAATACAAGAAATTGTATAAGGTGAAATAAAGAACCAAAAAAAAAAGTTCACGACACTTTGCATACATGGACACAGGAATCATAGGTAAATCTTTAAATATAATATTATACTTAGATTTCCTGGAATTCTGTGATTAAGTTAGGTTAGTTAGGACTGCATGGTACTCTTATGCTTATATTGTCACTATCATTGTAATCTACATTTTAGGCTGCAGGGTGAAAGAGAAAGCTGCCCTTCTTAGTACTTGTTTATACTGCTGTTTAACAGTAATTTCTTTTTCAATTTTGTGACAAAGACTTGATTGTTTTTTTAGGGGAATGCAAGATACAAATAGGAAGGAATACAACCCAAATGTTGGTGTTTCCAGAAATGCATGTATTTTCTCAGAGACAATGTCATTGAGTAGCTCCTTTCTCGTGTCCACAGATTTCTACATGCAGTTCCAGCAGCGGTGATTCCACTCCAAGCATCTTTGAGCACTTATCATGGTGAACTGAACTGAAATCCACAGAAATCCTTCACTGTAAATAATTCACTGTCAGCATGTGGATGGTATTCATGGTTGTCTATTAAGACGCATCTGTCTAAATAATTGATTTGTATTATTTTTGCTGTATCAGTACTGTTGTTGATACACAGTAATATTGGATTTGAATCGATTGCAAAGATACACTCAAACAAAAAAAAATGTGAACCAAAAATTGGAACTGCATCATATTAACTTGCTGTGTGAATGTAGCCTGCAGCATCATCTGGACTCGAACACCACCAGTATGAACCTTTCGATTCATTTTCATCATCACAACATTGCTCCAGAACAAGGGGGTACACCCATCACCCCATCCCTATCTTAAGGAACATAGGTAGGTGTCTCGGGTAGTCAGTATCTACAGTAATCCCTTTCTATATCATGCTTCGACTTTCGCGGCTTCACTCTATCGTGGATTTTATATGTAAGCATATTTAAATATATATCGTGGATTTTTCACTGGTCCATGGGTTTCAGTGAACAATGGGTCTTTTAATTTCGGGTACATGCTTCCTCAGTTGGTTTACCCAGTTGATTTCATGCAAGGAACACTATTTGCAAATGGCTGAGAAGCTACCCAATCAGAGCACGTATTACGTATTAAATAAAACTCCTCAAATATATTGTGAACATGGGGGCTGTTCACACCCCTAGAGGATACAGCTGCTCCTCAAAAAATGCTGAAAGACTACCTTCACATTGCTCCCTTCCTTGCTGGGCTTACTTGTGGTTGCTTTGTTGCGCGATATGCTTCCCGCACGGTGCTTCACATACTTAAAAGCTCAAACAGCACCTATTGATTTTTGATTGTTTGCTTTTCTCTCTCTCTCTCACGCTCTGACATTCTCTGCTCCTGACGGAGGGGGTGTGAGCTGGGGGGCTGTTCGCACCCCTAGAGGATATGGACGCTCGTCTAAAAAATGCTGAAAGACTACCTTCACATTGCTCCCTTCCTTGCTGGGCTTTCTTGCAGCTGCTTTGTCAAGCGACATGCTTCCCTCACGGTGCTTCGCATACTTAAAAGCTCGAACAGCACCTATCGGTTTTTGATTGTTTGCTTCTCCCTCTCTCTGACTTTCATACTTAAAAGCCCAAACAGCACCTATTGATTTTTGATTGTTTGCTTTTCTCTCTCTCTCTCTCTCTGACATTCTCTGCTCCTGACGCGTACTCCTTTGAAGAGGAAGATATGTTTGCATTCTTTTAATTGTGAGACAGAACTGTCATCTCTGTCTTGTCATGGAGCACAGTTTAAACTTTTGAAAAAGAGACAAATGTTTGTTTGCAGTGTTTGAATAAAGTTACTGTCTCTCTACAACCTCCTGTGTTTCTGTGCAAATCTGTGACCCAAGCATGACAATATAAAAATAACCATATAAACATATGGTTCTGCGGTGGGTTGGCACCCTGCCCAGGATTGTTTCCTGCCTTGTGCCCTGTGTTGGCTGGGATTGGCTCCAGCAGACCCCTGTGACCCTGTGTTCAGATTCAGCGGGTTGGAAAATGGATGGATGGACATATGGTTTCTACTTCACAGATTTTCACCTTCCACGGGGGATTCTGGAACGCAGCCCCCACGATCGAGGGGGGATCACTGTATTATCCTGGACTTTGATCTATGACTACTGCTCTCAATGAACTTTGTTCCCTTAATAGCTAAAATTGCCAATTTCATTGTCACAAAGTAAGGAATTTTGGTAAGAAACAATAGAAATATAAAGAGCCTTTGGATATTGGGCAGGAAACTTATGGTGATGCAGTATGAAAGATGACAATCACAAAACATATACACTTTCAGAACTGGATTTTTAATGACTTGCTAGAAGTGGTAGGAGAAAGGGTCATCAACTGACATTCTGACTTGCACCTCCTAAGTACAAAGTCAGCATCCCTTTTCAGCAAACCCAGTCTCTGCAAATGAGACTACAGATAGACATATAAACAAAGAGATGATAATAAATTCCATCCATCCATTGTCTCCCGCTTATCCGAGGTCAGGTCGCGGGGGCAGCAGCTTGAGCAGAGATGCCCAGACTTCCCTCTCCCCGGCCACTTCTTCTAGTTCTTCCGGGAGAATCCCAAGGCGTTCCGATGATAATAAAGGCCAATATAATAACAAATCAAGTTGGATTTATTGAATCGGTAAAGGGAAACCCTACCAGTGCTTTAGGAAGGTTCAGCAGGGTAGGTCCAAGGCTTGGCTTGGATATTATGAATTTCTGCAATCTGTGCCCATTCAAAGTTAAAATATTTTAATCAGGCCTTCATTTAACCTGATATCCCTATGACACAGTAATATACTGTATGTCCACAAAGTGATACATCTACTCAAACCAGTTCTAAAAAACAAAACGTAAGAAACATGACCTTTCTTGGTGACCCTCTTGTATTCTCATTAGCAGAACTTAAAGAACATAGGGCATAATCTACTCCAACTTCAACTTGTTTAAAACTTTACCTTTCCAAAGCAATAAATGAATATATTTCATGACTTGTTCTTCTTCTTCTTTGTCTCTGTGGCTCATGTAGAGCAGAAGCTTTCCATGCCTGCGCTCTTTAGCACATACAGTTATTATTTGTTTTCCTATTAACCACTTTGGCTTTACTAACTGAAAGTGTATTCTCCAGTGGTGCACAGCATCCGCAATCAGCCCTGGCACATGAGTATAAATGAGGTCATATTCAGACGTTAGTACATACTCTTTTCAAACTTCCTTTTCTAATTATAAGGCCGACGTTTCATTAAAACATTTCTACTGTGCCCTAGGGTATGCTGTAAGATGTCTTTTATTGCTCACTCTGTCGTGCATAATTGCTTACTTAAAAAATGTATTAGAAAAGTTAGCGTTATCATTTGAAGTAGTAAAATTATTTACTTACTTGTGAGTGCCGGATCAGCGATATACATTGTAGAGCTTTTAAAATTATTAATAATACCACATGAGGAAGAAAGGAAAATTCCAAATGTGATATTAACTCTTTAACTAATAAAGAACAAAAGACAGCTTTAGAGATTTATATTACCCAATCTGTCATATAAGATTCAGATCCTGTGTTTAATAGTTGCATGCCACTGATCAACTCTAGGGACAAGTGTTATGTCAGACCTTTACAAATGATTATTGTCATGCCTTTGGGCACACCTCCCATATGCTGGTTAAATTTGTCAATGCCTCCTTTGTCTTATTTGCCATTGGCTGTACCTCGGATGTCCTGTTTGCCTTTTCAATATCTCATATTCATTGATCACACCTCTCAGGTGCTGTTTGTTTGTATTAGGTTACCACATTTACCTTTGGCCTCACATCCCATGAATTATTTGTGTTTAGCCAGATTCTCTTTTCCAGTGCTGGCATTTGTTATTTGTTTCCATTAGGCCAACACTTTTGTATGCCTTTAGGAGGATCTTTCATGTTCTGTTTGCCTCTTATCACATCATACACTTAAATATCAGCAATACAAAGGTGCTGAATTTGGACTACTACTACCCCCTCAGTATTAACAGCATTGAGGCGGAGAAGGTCACAGAGGACATAACCTGGTCCAAACACACTGACACCTTGGTAAAGAAGACATGACAAGACATGAAGACATGATCTTTGTCACTTCTGATGCCTCAAGGATTTTGGGCTGTCCTCCCAGATACTAAAGAACTGTTATACATCCACCATCAAAAGTATTTTGACAAGAAGTATCAACACCTAGTTTAGAAACACCATGCAACCGGACCACAAGGCTCTGCAAAAAGTGGACTGGTAAACTGAACAGATTGCTGGGTGTGCACTCACAAATGTCGTAGACATTTACAGTAAGTGTTGTCAGACTGGGGTAAAGGAAATGATCAATGATTCCTGCCACCCCAACAGCAGTCTCCTTTCTGTGCTGCTGTCAGGTAGAAGCTACTGCTGCCTAAAGTTCAGTGCAGAGAGGCCGAGGAGGAGCTTTTTTCCACAGTTCACCTGCATTTTGAACAAGGAAAGTGTCTAGAAATATGATGCCCTATTGTTAACTTTCTTACATTAAGTTACTAGATAGATAGATAGATAGATAGATAGATAGATAGATAGATAGATAGATAGATAGATAGATAGATAGATAGATAGATAGATAGATAGATAGATAGATAGATAGATAGATAGATAGATAGATAGATAGATAGATAGATAGATATTAATACCCAAGGGGAAATTCACTTACTCCAGCAGCAGCATACTGATAAAAACAATATTAATTAAAGAGTGATAAAAGCACAGTGCAAGTTAAAAAGTGCAAGGTGGAGAGTGCGAGGCAGGTATAACTGTCATAAACATTGTATAATGTTACCGTTTTACCCCCCCACACACACACACACAAGTGGAACTGAAGAGTCGCATAGTGTGGGGGCGGAACGATCTCCTCAGCCTGTCAGTGGAGCAGGACATTGACAGCAGACTGTCGTTGAAGCTGCTCCCCTGTCTGGAGATGACACTGTTTAGTGGATGCAGTGGATTCTCCATGATTGACAGGAGCCTGCTCAGCACCCGTCGCTCCACCACAGATGTCAAACTGTCCAGCTCCAAAATCACCTCTATTTTTTTTTTGCACCACGTTGATTATCGGTACTAGAAAATATTTGCATCTTATATATAAATGTCTTCACGTTTAAGTGTGTGTGTGTGTCCGGCCCAGAATTGAAAGATGAAGTCAGGCTAAGGACTCCACCTCTGAGGATGCGCAAGCAAGACCAGCACGTCGGCAAAACAAAACATCCAAAGAAAGAGTCACTCACTTATCCATTATTACAGAAGCGAGGTGAGCACATCAGCAAAATGGTATGCCTTTTACTTTTCCTCCCGCCGCTAATACACAAGTGAGGCGAGCACGTCACCAAAACAAAACCTCCGAAGAAAGACAGTTGCTTAGCCGATAATACACAAACGATGCGAGCACATTGGCAAAACAAAACCTCCTAGGAGAGAGATGCCCAGAGTAGTTCCTTTCAATTACCTGACATCTCTACATTTCAATTTTTTTTTCTGACGATTTCAATAGTTTCTAAGATACCGTGCTGGCTTAAACAGCTAGTATGATATATTGTTCTATCTCTCTTGATGTCTACCGTATATACTAGCGTATTGAAATCCGAAAAATCGATCATAAAATTAGACCCCGTCTTATACGCCCATTCAAAAATACGACACTTAATTTTTTTTTTTTACATCTTATTGCATCCTCCAATCTTGCACAAGTTTCTCAGACAGCAGAGCAGTTACCAATTTCTTTCACCACTTCAATGACTTTTAATTTAAAACCAGCTTCATATTTTCTTCTGATTGAATGCCCCATCATAGATAATGGAAGCTCTTACCATAAAGGTGAAAGAGGATGTGAGATACAAAAAACATAAAACAGTGCAAATGTCGCTTCAGAATAGTTTGGGTATTACCATGTGGTCACATAGGCACAATACATAGAAAAAAATGGCAGTATGCTCCATGGTTACTATCTCAGGTGGGCGTTAGCATATCATAATCTCTTGGACCAATAGCGTGAGTTTTCCGCATTCGACTTATATGACTGATATTATAAAATTCTGGAAATTATACGGTAAAATCAAGCCCCGATTTATCCATGGGAGAACTTACAGTAAACGCGAATATATATGGTAGTTATGTAACACATCAAGATTTTTGGGGTTCTCCACTATTTTAGGCCTCTAGGTGCAAAAAAACCCTCATTTTTAGGCAATATTTTGTGCAGGAAATTACATTCTTATTATAAAGAGTAAAGTAATAGGGGACTTCAGCAAAAGCAGGACCTGAAGTTGTACACCCCACACTAACATGTCTTCTGGGGTTCACTCCTAATGGAATACAAGTGAAGTGAAAAAATAGCGATTGATAAATCAGGCATTTAAAGTGTCATTTTATGCTATTTCAAGGTTACTTGTCCTGAATACGACAATATTTTTGATATTTTATTCTTTACTGGTGGTCACAACCTAGAGCTGGGCAATTAATCGAAAATAAATTGAAACAGACATTCAGAACTTATAATTGGTGTAATCTTGCCCATGTCAGTTATTTTTCTTTTTTTATTCTGTTAGTACCTTTTTATTTTTTCATTCTCTTAATACTTTCCCCAGTATGTGCTCATGTATACTCTACCCTTATCATTCATATGTTGTCACGTGACTCCACCTTGTCCAGTCTGTGACAGGAAAGCAACATGGAGAACCTGAACACCGAGCAAAGAAAAACTCTTACCAAAGAAAAATGTAGTGTCCGTCATTTGGACACATTTTGGTTTCAGTGTAGATGACACGGAACAAAAAGAAGTTAAATGTAAACACTGTGGAAAAACAGTTTCAGCAACCAAAGGTAATACCACCAATCTGTTTCAACACTTGGAGCACAATCATGTTATTGAATATGAACAGTGCATGGCTCAAAAAAAAGAGAGACTGACAAGCGCCCAGCAACAAGTTCATCCACAATGCAGCTGTTGATAACACAAGCATTTAAAAATGCTACACAATACAAAAAGGATTCAGGAAAATGTAAAAAAATAACTGACGCCATTTTCTGCTACATCACAAAGGATATGGCTCCCATAGCGACAATGCAGCACAGTGGATTTAAACACCTCATTAAAACCCTCAACAGAAGATACACTGTGCCATCATGAAAATATTTTTCCCAAACTGTGGTGCCAAACAAGACCAAAACATGTTGTAAAAAGGCAGCTGCTATTTGGCACTTTACAGCCACATCTGATCTCATGGTCAAATAGGACGATGGAGCCATACTTGAGCCTTACCTTGCATTACATTGACGATAAATGGAAGCTGCGTAACAGATACCTTGAGACGGCATATTTTCCAGTTGATCACATGTCAGAGATGATTGCAGTGTGCCTAAGAAATATGCTTTCTGCATGGGACGTCACAGAACAGAACCTCGTGGCCATTACGACAGACAATTCCACTAATGCTGTCAAAGCAGCAGAGCTCAAGGAATGGACAAGGCAGCAGTGTTTTGGACACAGGCTGAACCTGGAAATCGGTAAGTGCATATCAGCTTAACAGATGTAATGGTACAATATTCAGTATTCTAAATGGGGATGAATGGGTGGTGATGACTAGCTGCTATATTCTTACTGTGTTTGTTTATGTGCATCATAAATGATAATATCTACCAGTTTTTATATGCCTTATTTTTAAAAAGTATCCTTTACTTTTCTGTGCTGTTGTTTAGCACTTTATTACATGTCTTTAAAAAGTTTCTATATGAATAAAAGTTTATTTAATTACTTACAATTTAGCCATAGCTATTTCTCAGCACATTAAATAATACTGTTCCTCCTTGGCAGCACACTGGAAACAGTGTGCTGGGTGGATCTATTTAATACTTCAGGGCTTATGATGCTCCAGTCCTTACAAGCACATTTTAATCTAACTGGTTCCAGTTTCTTTTTCTATCTTCAACTCTGATCAATGCTCAGGACATGTGGGATTTCCCGGACTACAACCCTGCCAAATCACTCATTGTACTCTTTGTTTCATTCTTTTACTCCCAAGAAAAAATCTGTCTCTACCCTCTATTCCATACTGTGCAAAGCAACCTATAAACCTCTGCCCTTGATTTCTCTTTGGTCCAGAGACTTTTCTCCTCTCCCTTCACCCCTTTCATGGGACACAGTTCTTTCCAATGTAAGGCTTTGTTCTAGAAACCCAAACTTACCAGCACACCCCGTTCAAAATTCTACACAGACTCTATCCTACTAACAAACGGTTTCTGATGGACCTCACTGCCGATCCTCTCTGTCCTTTATGTTCCCTTGGTTAACTGGCACTTTTCTCCACATATTCCGGCATTGTCCCCATGTCTTTTCTTTTTGGACACACATACAGTATGTCACCTACTGTCTTCCTTTCTTTCCTGCAGTATCCCTCTGTTGCCACAAATGTTTCTTCTTTTAGACCTTTCTAAGCTTCCTCTCAAATTCTCTGAACAAAAGTTATTCTGTCTGGGTACCCTTGCAGCCAAACTAATTATTGCCTCCCACTCCCCTGAATGCGTCACTGTTGACAACTGGCAGTCCTCCTTCTACAACTTAAAACATCTGGAGTGTCACACACGTGCGCATGGGAGGCAGCTAAAGGGCTTGAGTGACGGCAGTTCTGAGGCATGCCAGGAGCTGGCAGAGTGCACTGACTCTTTTCCTCTCTTTGCTGTAGACCATTCCCAGGAGATTCCATCTGGCTCTCTTGACGCCACTTCCGGGACCGAGCCAATGGAAGGAGACCTTACCGGCTCTGGCCCCTCTGACGTCACGTCCGGGCTCAAACCAATGGCTAAAGAACATGGGCCTGATCCTTATGACCTCACTTCCTGTCTTCCCCTTTAAAAGCCTGCCCCTTTTTCCTAATTCCTCAGTCTTGTTTTGGTCTCAGTTGTATGCACATCAGTGCTGTTTATACTGATGAAAAATGACTTTGCAGCCAGGATACCATATTATACGGGTGGCTGCCCCAAACCTTTATCTGAGTATGTCTCATTTTTTGTGACAGGAGTTATCTGCAACGTGGATTAATGGTGCTTCCAGTAATGCAATTGAATCCTGGTCTGCTGTGGCTCAAATGTTTAAATCTCAGCTTGCAACTCCTTCATTTTTTTTGTTTTGTTTTTAATAATCCCTTGGCTCAGGCTGGGTGGGAGAGGGTGGGAGTGGGGTTACATTGTATGTTTTGACCATTTATTCCTGTCAGTTTGTTTTTGCTTAATATAAAGTTGATCACAAAAAAAAATAAATTTAAAAAAACTGTTCATATAGTACCTTTCTTATTGTTATAATGTGCTTGATATTACAACGTGTGATGGATGGCTGGAACCCTTGATCAGCTGGGATGCCCCTATAATGGAAGGACCAGAGAAGAGACTGTGTTCTGGGCATTATCTTCCTTGGGACACTAGAGTGCAGCCACCCTGGTTTGCTGTAGGGCCACAGGTTTGGAGCTTGGAAGTGGTATAAACAACAAAAGGAAGTTGATCGAGTGACATAGAGTCTCGGAGAAACTCTAAAGTTCAAGTTAACAAAGTTGCACAGCACCCTAAATAAAAAAGAAGTTGTCAGATATTAAAGTTGCCGTGAAAAGACGAGTCGTAGACCACCATCTGAGAGACATATAAAAGCTTATTAGGGTACAGAGAAAAGAAAAAAAAATATGGACACAGTGGGAAAAAAAGCACAGAACTTTAATCTCGAAATTTCCACTTTAATTGCATAGTTTATTTTGTCATTAAAGTAGAACATCATAAACTTCATCTTAAAATCTTTAATTTACTAGTTTCTCAAATACCATCGTAACTAAAGTAGCATGTCAAATGCTTTGTATTGTATTTGTTCTTCTACGTGTGTGAATCACTATGTGCTTCTTAAATGGGCTTTCTCTTCCTCTGACAGGACATTACAGCGCTCTGAATAATTTAAATACTGAGATGTATACTTGATATTATTTTCATGATGATAAGAGTTAAAGCATGTTATTAAACATGGGAACATGGTGGTGAAGTGATAGTGACGAGCTGGCGCCCTGTCCAGAGATTGTTCCTGCTTCCCACAAGATGCTTGCTGCACCGTGCGCGACCTTCGATGAAATAATTTATTGCAGCAGTTCTGTCTCTTTCAAACATACTAACCTCCAATTCCTGTCCTTCCTTTTCTTTCGCCAAGTACCCAATCGCCACACGATCAACTCTGTAATAGATGTCAAGCCATCTGTAAGCTTAGAACACCGATTCTTCAAAACTTTTAAGGAACATTGAAATATCTTCATAGTACATGTTTAATTATTCTATCCATCTATCCTTCCAGTGTCGCGGCAGCCCCAACAAGAATACAGTGCGAGGCAGGAACAATCCCTAAATGGGCGTCAGCTCGTCCCTAGTGCTGTGACACCATGTCCTCACATGTTTAATTATTAACAATATAGATTATTTAAATAATGTTAACATTTATCTGTATAATGTAATAAACATATTTTGTTGCATTTCATCTTAAAAATGATATCGTCATCATATGAAAATATGCCCTGTGAGGGATGGCCGGCCAAATATTCCGGTCCACACCTCCAGGCCGCCAGATGGAGCCCTCCCAGCAGCATGGAAGTTCCCCAAATTCCAGCAGGGCCTTATGGAAATTGTAGTTTTTATAAAAACTCCTGGGGACCACCAGGAGCCGCTGTAGGGAGGCTTGCAGAGTGCTACGTGCCCTATAACCCGGAAGTGCGTCCTGATCACATGACCGGAAGGAACAACGTGCTTCCGGGTTGAAGAAAAGGACTTTTAATCTGACCCGGAAGTTATGAGGACTTATGGATTGCAGGGCTGGAACCACTTCCGGGTCAGGGACTATAAAGGACTCTGGGAAACCCCAGACGAGTGAGCTGAGCTGGGTGGAAGGGTGGCAACGCGTCTGGGAGAGGAGGATTGGTGATTATTGATTTATATAAGCAGTGTGGAGTGGAGGGTGCTTTGTGCACATTATTATTATAAAATAAATAATAACTGTATTTTTACCCGGTGTTTGGAGTGGTACCTGAGGGTTCAAGAGGTCGATAGGGGCCTCTACTGCTACAGCGCTTTATAAAGTGGCTCAGGTTGAGCAATAAGGTAATTGTACTTATATGTACAAAGCGTTCTACATGGAGCACTTGATGGACTGATTGAGTGCGTTTATAGTTCTTGGGATGAAACTGTTTCTGAACCACAAGGTCCGTACAGGAAAGGCTCTGAAGTGTTTGTTGTATGATAGCAGTTCAAATAGGCAACATGGCTGAGGCAGCGTGTGCTTGATGCTGTATACCGATAATTCTCTTTCCGATCAGCTGCTTTAGAGCTGTGATTCCACACTCAGATACAGTGGGATAAATATTATAAGTGGTGTATTGAAAGAAACCAACACTAAAGCAGCTATGGTATTTGGAATATTTTAGCTATTCCGTGGACCATTATATTGTTACAGGTTAATTTCAATCAGATGCCTTAAACTAATAAACAATATGTGGTTAATTTCAGTGTATATGATAAAGTTGTGTCAGGGATGTGGATCTAAAAAAGAAAGGGAAACCACACTGGAACAAAAGCACTGGGTGCCGCCAGTTTGCAAAACCGAGTGGAGAACTTGCGTACGCCAAGCATTTAGCTGGTGTGAAAATGTGTGTGGCTTTACGCCAAGTTTAGTTTATATACATCGTAATTTGAGCGTGGAAACGGGAGTACGCAACATTGTTGTGCGTATGCACCGTTTATACATGAGGTCCCAGGACATGACTTGCTTGGTACAGTTCTGGAAATCCTACCTCTTCTGGCTACTTAAGGAACTTAGACTAGAAGTTGGTGTTCACTCTGGAACATGCATCTGTAGGAGACTGATCTCACCCTGAGAAGCATGTCCTGAACAGAGAACTGTGAAGATTGGATGTTCGATTGACCCAATAGTCGTGTTTTAATTTATTTCAGAATTTTTGTTTTAAACAGATTACCTTGGTGATACCCAACCGCTCAACTTATTCATCTCTCCTTTGTTTCATGTAAATTCTGGAATATTGGTATTTTCCAAGTTTATAGACAGTTGCTTGTACTACCCTCAAGTTAGACTGGTTCCAAACATCTAATTTTACACTACAGTCAGCTAAAGTATTTTTTGAATAAACATGGAAGTAACATTTTTTCAACAAGCAAAATGTTGTTAGTTTATTGGTTTGAACAGTCCATTCCAGTGTTTGTTGTTTATGTAAAAAGATTTTGTTAAATGTAGCCAACAAGGGTAGAGCTTGCCAGTATTTTTATTTAATAAAAGTAGTCTCCATTTTATTAAAATAATGCTTATTTTGTAAAATTTGAAAAATAAAACTCCTATAACAGGGCTGGAAAAAAACAAAACCTGATCTTCCATGGCTCTCCTTGAATCACTCTTTTTAACTGAATACAGTAGAACCTCTGGTCACGAACATTTCCAAACATGTACAAATTGGGTTACGATCAAGTTAGCCAAAATTTTGCATCTGTTCAAGACCACACGCTCTGGTGGCGAGCAAAAACACTGGGGGCCAGTTTCCCTACGCGCATTCGTATGCGCCAATGATTTCCCAATCTCCATTTTCCCATTTTCTTTTGTTTTGCGTATACAGGGCCTAACAAAGCAGCTGATGTTGCAAAAGGAGTTACAATGTTAACCAAGCAGAGGCCTCAAGTGCTGGAAGAGGTGGAAAAACTGTTGTTAGTGTGGTTGAACGAGAAGCAACGTGCAGGGGATAGCGTAAGCGAGGCAATCATATGCAAGAAAGCCAGGAAGATTCATGGCAATTTGCTGAAAAAAAATCCTTCTTCGAGTGGCGAAGGTGAGGAATTTAAAGCCAGTAGTAGATGGTTTGAAAAGTTTCGCAACAGAAGTGGCATTTAATTTTTTTCCCCAGTGCTTAAAACTCATAAAAAAAGTGTTTACAGCGAGTGGTTCGTAAGGGAATAGTGCAAACTCTTATAATGTTAGTTTTCTCTGTTGTTCAAGGTTTTCTCAGTGTTATTCAATGTTTTTACATTTAGTTTACCATTGCACTGTGCATTCTATGGTATAATTAACTATTTTTGTGCTTAAAAATATATATATATATTTACATACAGTTCATATGGTCTGGAACGGATTAATTGTATTTACATACAATCTTAGTGGGAAATTATGTTTGGGTCGCGACCAAATCGGGTCGCGTCCAGAGTTTTGGAATGAATTACGGTCATGACCAGAGGTACCACTGTATAAGGAATTCAATTTGGTAGACTTGGCAGACCTCACTCCAGTTGGCCGATTGTTTCGTTTAATGGTCTGAGACATCACCCACCCCACACTGATACTGCACAATCAATGATGCAGTGGGGTTCTCTGTGATTACCAATGTGGAGACATAAAGTCACATCAAGTGACTGAGTACAACGCTAAAGGTTCTAACTGATTTTAAAAGTCCTAAAGTACAGAAACATTTGTGATCATGTTACTATAAAGTTGAATAAGGCGCTGTTATATATATTTTCAGTCCACTTAGTCTATTTTAGATTTAGCACCAAACATGAAACACTTATTACATTAATTCATGACCTGCTCAGTAAGCAACTTGACATAAATACAAATAGTGAGGTTAATTGTAATCGACAATTGCTCCTCTGTTTACTGCAACCTTCTTTAATAAGGCAAATATTTGGTCTGATCAACACTCTGCTGTGTTTCTCTTTACAAATGAAACCTTAGTGTGCAGTATAATTAGTTTGGTTAGAACTGTGGCCTCATAGCTTCATACTGAAAGGTTTTAATCTTCACCTGTTTAGGTGGAGGTTACACATTTTCCCCTTGTCTGTGGGAATGCCAGTTTCCTCCCCCATTCCCCCCACCCCCAAGACCTGCAGGGTTGTTTGATTGGTGAATAAGTGTGTGGGTGTGTCCCATTATTGACAGCTGTTCTGTCCGAGGTTAGCTCCTGCCTTGCTCTCATTTAGGAGGCTCAGTAAAATGAAGAATTAAGATTTGGTTGTATGAATGAATGTTGAACAAAAAGTGCCATCGGAATTAAATTATTTAAAACTACTGAAATACAGCAGAATTAAATTATTTAAAACTACTGAAATGCAGCTAGAGAGCTAGCTATTCAAATATATAAGCTCCTAATGTGAGGGCACAGTAACTGATTGTTTGTACAAAAATGCATTCTTTTGTTCTGCATGTCAGATTAAAAGGGTATGCAACAAACATGCAGGCTGTGAACGTTCTTAAAATGGGATGTGAGTTTGCTTAGCTGAGTTATGGCAAACAGAGTTAATTGCCATTTGCTAGGTAAAGCATTTTATAGTGTTTAGCGTGAAAAAAATAAACCAATAAAATTTGATTTATTATAATATATGCAATTCTATAACTTAGAATTCATGTAAATATATAAAAGATGACATTTTCTAAAAATAATACAAGTGTTTTGTAAATGTTGCCTGGAATTGAACAATAATAAGTCATAGTCAGATGAGTGAGTGTGTGAGGATCTGGCCTTGCACTTGGTGCTTTTGTAATAAACTTTATCTCTCTGTTACCTTAAAACTGGATTAAGCAGGTTTAGAATCTGGATGTATGGATGGTGGAAATTTATTCATTTACAAATCATATTATGAAGGCCAAGATCAATGGATAAGCTTCACTGAGTTCACAAAATAATATTAAATTCAATCTATTTTTATACAGTGTATTTGCCAGATATGCTTTTTAGAAGTCAGCCTGATTGGTTTGTATTATCTGCTTCACTACAATAAAACATTGTATTGTATTGCTAACTATCTTTTAAAATAAATTAAAATGCACAATGACACAGTACTTAGCACAACTGCCTCCCACCATCATGTCAAGTCAAAGCAAGTCAAGTGGGTTTTATTGTCATACCCTCCATACAGATGCCTTGGTACATTATACAGTGGTAAGAAATTGTTTCCCAGTTTCACAGTAAAATATTTAGACATATAACAATACAGAGGGGTGGGAATTTTACAGAAGGGATTGTAGAACAAGGAACAACATCTTTACAAATCAATATGATACAGATAAATAGAAATCAGTGATGATAGATGTGCAAAGAACAAAGAATGCAAAGGAATGCAGACTTAGAAGACTAAGTTAAAATGAACTGTGACCACTAAGGGGCATAGAAGAGCCCCAAACACCAGACACAACTGCCAACACACAGTTCCAAGTTCAAATCAAGTGCTTTTATTTAACAGGCTTCTTTTACTCATTACAGCACAGCACAATCCTTCTCTCTCTTCTCCACTCCTCCCAGGCAAATGTTATCTGTCTCCTCTTCCGACTCCCTGAGTGTAAGTCTCAATTTTTAACCGTACCCAGGAGTGCTTTCAGTGCTGAAAACATTGTATCAGGAAGCACTTCCACGTCAGGCAGAACCACCATGGAACCGGGCATGCATCTTCCACTAACTCCCCATGCTGCCTTGCAAGCAAGCATCCATACAGGAGCTCTCCACAAGGAATGCTGCCTCCCAGTGTATGAGGGGATGACATGCGCATAGGAAGCAGTCTCTCACTCTCCCACATTTCTGGCCTCCCAACTGAAAAAGGGACTGCTAACCATCCCATTTGGGATGCTTCTCCATCCAGGTCATCCATCCACTATGCTGTTCTCTTAACCAGATAAGGGATTCGCATCAATTGTCGCTTGGTTGCCTGCCTGTACCAGCTACTGCAGCACTTCTACATACATACCTCCTGACGAAGATGTATAATGACAAACCACTTCCTGACCATGCATTATACTAAAGACTCCCTACCAGGTCTGTCCGTCATAGCCTACCGGTAAGGGTGCACATGCAGGGACAGAAGGAAACACTGTTCAAGAGCTTGACTGCCTATTGGAGGAAGCTGTTTTTCAGTATTGTGTTGTTTTTCCAAAGAATCCAATACCTTCTGCTGGATGGAAGCCAGAAAAAGAGATTGTGGGAGTGGTGGAAGGGATTATCCACAATGCTGGAGGCCTTATAGATGCAGGGCTTTGTGAACGTGTCCATGATGGAAGGGAGAGAAGTAACGATGATGGTTTCCACACTGCACACTATACGTTGTATGGACTTATGTTCAGACTCATTACATTTCCCATACCATTTCCCAGATGCTTTCAATTGTGCCCTTATATATTATGGTGAGAATATGGCACGGAAGGCCATATTTTAAGCTATAGCAGAAAGTGAGGTTGCTGTTCTACTTTCTATTTCAAGGAGAATGTATTGATAGACCACATCAGGTCCTCCGCCATGTGCACATTAAGGATCATTGTGCTTTTCACTCTCTCCTCCAGAGAAACTTTGATATACAGTGGAGTGTGTGGAGTGTGGGTCTTCCTGACATCCACAGTCATCTCTTTAGTTTTATCAACATTGTTGCACATACACCAGATGCTCCACTTTTATTCCATACTTATGTGAATATGTATGTATTATATACAGTGCATCTGGAAAGTATTCACAGCGTATCACTTTTTCCACATTTTGTTATGTTACAGCCTTATTCCAAAATGGATGAAATTAATTTTTTTCCTCAGAATTCTACACACAACACCCCATAAAGACAACGTGAAAAAAGTTTACTTGAGATTTTTGCAAATTTCATCCATCCATCCATCCTCTTCCACTTATCCGAGGTCGGGTCGCGGGGGCAGCAGCATGAGCAGAGATACCCAGACTTCTCCCCGGCCACTTCTTCTAGCTCTTCCGGGAGAATCCCGAGGCATTCCCAGGCCAGTTGGGAGACATAGTCCCTCCAGCGTGTCCTGGGTCTTCCCCGGGGCCTCCTCCCAGTTGGACGTGCCCGGAACACCTCACCAGGGAGGCATCCAGTAGGCATCCTGATCAGATGCCCGAGCCACCTCATCTGACTCCTCTCGATGCGGAGGAGCAGCGGCTATCCCGGATGACTGAGCTTCTCACCCTATCTTTAAGGGAGAGCCCAGACACCCTGCGGAGGAAACTCTTTTCAGCCGCTTGTATTCGCGATCTCGTTCTTTCGATCACTACCCATAGCTCATGACCATAGGTGAGGGTAGGAACATAGATCGACTGGTAAATTGAGAGCTTTGCCTTACGGCTCAGCTCCTTTTTCACCACGACAGACCGATGCAGAGCCTGCATCACGGCGGACGCTGCACCGATCCGCCTGTTGATCTCACGCTCCATTCTTCCCTCACTCGTGAACAAGACCCCGAGATACTTGAACTCCTCCACTTGAGGCAGGATCTCGCTCCCATGGTCTTGGATTTGGAGGTGCTGATTCCCATCCCAGCCGCTTCACATTCAGCTGTGAACTGATCCAGAGAGAGCTGAAGATCACGGCCTGATGAAGCAAACAGGACAACATCATCTGCAAAAAGCAGTGACACAATCCTGAGTCCACCAAACCAGACCCTCTCAACACCCTGGCTGCGCCTAGAAATTCTGTCCATAAAAGTTATGAACAGAATCGGTGACAAAGGGCAGCCCTGGCGGAGTCCAACTCTCACTGGAAACGGGTTCGACTTACTGCCGGCAACGTGGACCAAGCTCTGACACCGGTTGTACAAGGACCGAACAGCCCTTATCAGGGGGTCCAGTACCCCATACTCTCGGAGCACCCCCACAGGATTACCCGAGGGACACGGTCGAACGCCTTTTCCAAGTCCACAAAACACATGTAGACTGGTTGGGTGAACTCCCATGCACCCTCCAGGACTCTGCTAAGGGTGTAGAGCTGGGTCACTGTTCTGCGACCAGGACGAAAACCACACTGTTCCTCCTGAATCTGAGGTTTGACTATCCGACGGACCCTCCTCTCCAGAACCCCCGAATAGACTTTTCCAGGGAGGCTGAGGAGTGTGATCCCTCTGTAGTTGGAACACACCCTCCGGTCCCCCTTCTTAAAGAGGGGGACCACCACCCCGGTCTGCCAATCCAGAGGCACTGTCCCTGATGTCCATGCGATGTTGCAGAGACGTGTCAACCAAGAGAGCCCTACAATATCCAGAGCCTTGAGGAACTCCAGGCGTATCTCATCCACCCCGGGGCACTGCCACCAAGGAGTTTTTTGACCACCTCGGTGACCTCAGTCCAAGAGATGGGGGAGCCCACCTCCGAGTCCCCAGGCTCTGCTTCCTCATTGGAAGGCAGTGGGATTGAGGAGGTCTTCGAAGTACTCCCCCCACCGACCCACAACGTCCCAAGTCGAGGTCAGCAGCGCACTATCCCCACCATATACAGTGTTGACACTGCACTGCTTCCCCCTCCTGAGACGCCGGACGGTGGACCAGAATCTCCTCGAAGCCGTCCGAAAGTCGTTCTCCAAAACCTCCCCAAACTCCTCCCATGCCGGAGTTTTTGCCTCAGCAACCACCAAAGCCACATTCCACTTGGCCTGCCGGTACCTATTAGCTGCCTCCAGAGTCCCACAGGACAAAAGGGACCGGTAGGACTCCTTCTTCAGCTTGACGGCATCCTTCACCGCCGGTGTCCACCAACGGGTTCGGGGATTGCTGCCACGACAGGCACTGACCACCTTATGGCCACAGCTCCAGTCAGCCGCCTCAACAATAGAGGCACGGAACATAGCCCATTCGGACTCAATGTCCCCCACCTCCCTCGGGATGTAGTCGAAGTTCTGCCGGAGGTGGGAGTTGAAGCTACTTCTGACAGGGGGCTCTGCCAGACGTTCCCAGCAGACCCTCACAACACTTTTGGGCCTACCAGGCCTGACCGGCATCCTCCCCCACCATGGAAGCCAACTCACCACCAGGTGGTGATCAGTTGACAGTTCCGCCCCTCTCTTCACCCGAGTGTCCAAGACATGTGGCCACAAGTCCGACGACACGACCACAAAGTCGATCATCGAACTGAGGCCTAGGGTGTCCTGGTGTCAAGTGCACATATGAACATCCCTATGCTTGAACATGGTGTTCGTTATGGACAATCCGTGACGAGCACAGAAGTCCAATAACAAAACACCACTCGGGTTCAGATCGGGGGGGCCATTCCTCCCAATCACGCCCTTCCAGGTCTCACTGTCATTGCCCACGTGACCATTGAAGTTTCCCAGCAGTACGAGGGAGTCTCCAGAAGGTATGCCCTCTAGCACCCCCTCCAGGGACTCCAAAAAGGGTGGGAACTCCGAACTGCTGTTTGGTGCATACGCACAAACAACAGTTAGGACCCGTCCCCCCACCCGAAGGTGGAGGGAGGCTACCCTCTCGTCCACCGGGGTAAACCCCAATGTACAGGCTCCAAGTCGGGGAGCAATAAGTATGCCCACACCCGCTCAGCGCCTCTCACCGGGGGCAACTCCAGAGTGGTACAGAGTTCAGCCCCTCTCAAGGAGATTGGTTCCAGAGTCCAAGCTCTGCGTCAAGGTGAGCCCGACTATATCTAGCTGGGACCTCTCAATCTCGTGCACAAGCTCAGGCTCCTTCCCCTTCAGAGAGGTGACATTCCACGTCCCAACAGCCAGCTTCTGTAGCCGAGGATCGGACCACCAAGGTCCCCGCCTTCGGCCACCACCCAACTCACACTGCACCCGACCTCCTTGGACCCTCCCATAGGTGGTGAGCCCATGGGAAGGGGGACCCACGTTGCCTTTTCGGGCTGTGCCCGGCCGAGCCCCATGGGTGCAAGCCCGGCCACCAGGCACTCGCCATCAAGCCCCACCTCCAGGCCTGGCTCCAGAGGGGGGCTCTGGTGACCCGCATCCAAGCGAGGGAAAACACCGTCCAAATTTTTTATTCATCATAGGAGGTTATGTTGAATTCAATTGTGTCAATAATTTTTTTTTTTTTTAATTTTTGCAAATTTATTAAAAATAAAAAAATTGAGAAAGCACATGTACATAAGTATTCACAGCCTTTGCCATGAAGCTCAAAATTGAGCTCAGGTGCATCCTGTTTCCCCTGATCATCCTTGAGATGTTTCTGCAGCTTAATTGGAGCCCACCTGTGGTAAATTCAGTTGATTGGACATGATTTGGAAAGGCACACACCTGTCTATATAAGGTCCCACAGTTGACAGTTCATGTCAGAGCACAAACCAAGCATGAAGTCAAAGGAATGGTCTGTAGACCTCTGAGACAGGATTGTCTCGAGGCACAAATCTGGGGAAGGTTACAGAAAACTTTCTGCTGCTTTGAAGGTCCCAATGAGCACAGTGGCCTCCATCATCCGTAAGTGGAAGAAGTTTGAAACCACCAGGACTCTTCCTAGAGCTGGCTGGCCATCTAAACTGAGCAATCGGGGGAGAAGGGCCTTAGTCAGGGAGGTGACCAAGAACCCGATGGTCACTCTGTCAGAGCTCCAGATGTCCTCTGTGGAGAGAGGAAAAACTTCCAGAAGGACAACCATCTCTGCAGCAATCCACCAATCAGGCCTGTATGGTAGAGTGGCCAGACGGAAGCCACTCCTTAGTAAAAGGCACATGGCACTGGGGCGACAGTTCATCTTTCAGCAGGACAATGACCCTAAGCACACAGCCAAGATATAAAAGGAGTGGCTTCAGGACAACTCTGTGAATGTCCTTGAGTGGCCCAGCTAGAGCCCAGACTTGAATCTGATTGAACATCTCTGGAGAGATCTTAAAATGGCTGTGCACCGACACTTCCCATCCAACCTGATGGAGCTTGAGAGGTGCTGCAAAGAGGAATGGGCGAAACTGGCCAAGGATAGGTGTGCCAAGCTTATTCCATTTTAGAATAAGGCTGTAACATAACAAAATGTGGAAAAAGTGATGAGCTGTGAATAATTTCCGGATGCACTGTAAGTATGTGAATTTCTCCTTGGGATTAATAAAGTATCTATCTATCTATCTATCTATCTATCTATCTATCTATCTATCTATCTATCTATCTATCTATCTATCTATCTATCTATCTATCTATCTATCTATCTATCTATCTATCTATCTATCTACTTCTGTATAATTCTGATGAGATCCTGTACCGTCAAGTCATTAGCAAACTTCATAATGTTTTTGGAGCTCACATCATCAGAATCACTTTATTGGTATTGTGAAATATACCAGAATTGATTTTGGTTAGGTGCCTAAACAGCACAATTACAACCCAACATTAACCTAACACTGTGTAACCACTACACAAATACAATTTCTTAAGCAAAACATTTGCAAACTTCAATAAGTTAACTCACTAATGAGAAAAACTATACAGAATAACAGATTCAAACAGTACAATTTGAGCTGATCTGAAGAATTACAAACACACAAACAGCACAGTTACGATTTATATGTTGCTAAAACAGTTAGGGGTTACCTTATGTAAGTTTGTTTAGAATCTGAATACTTTGAGGACATAAGCTGTGGAGATGGCGTCTAGTACTGGTCACAATAGACCTGCACCTCCTCAGTACTGGCAATTTAATTAACAGATGGCTGCTGGGATGGGTGGCGTCAGCTGAAATCTTTCCTGCTCTCTTTTTCACTCTGGCAATGAACAGATCTTTTAAGGTTGAGAGACAACAGCCAATGACTTCTTAGCTGAACAAATCACCTGCTGCAACCAAGTCTTAAAAAGAGGGGAGGCAGAAGGTACTGCGCCAGATAGATTTTGTGATGCTGACCACAGAGATAACTTTAAAATTCTCCTGTCATGCAAAGTTTTTGAGAAATTGCTAATTTTGTAATATACATTATGAAATTTTCAAATCAGGGTGTTTTGCATAGTCATTAATGTTCAGGTTTAGCTGCTATAAAGAAGACAGAAACAAATATAAAGGTTTTAGTGAAATAGAATAGTCATCAAAGATTGAGTCAAACAGTGACTAAGAGAGTGGAGTGCTCAGATTTTATAGGTGCAGAACAGGAAGAGGTGGGTTCTTAGGTGGAAGTGAGGTCTGCAGGAGGGTGTGGTTTAGCAGCAGAAGTGGGTGGAGTTGTGGTTGGGCTTTCCTTCTGGTGGTCTGTGGAAGAGGGAGAAAAGGCATTAGTACCGTTCATCAACCCTTGAGTCTGCATCTTACCCTCAGTTAAGCCTTTAGACTGCCTCCCATGCGCACGTATGTGACACTGCCCTGGAAGTAGCTCATGATCTTCTTAGGTTAAAATAATTATATTTTACAGCCATAATCAATGCAATTTATACTAGAGACTCTGATCATGTGTGCTCAGGTGCATGCCCAAGCGTGCTTTTGAGACAATGGCTTGTTTTCAAAGTAACACAACCCTATATACTGTATATCTAGCAGCAGCAGTGAGTAGCAGCTGCAGTCTTTCTAGCTAATGTCATTGTCAACGAGTATTACATTAGAAATAAAACTATTGAGTTCAAAGGCTGTGAACTTAATTTTATATATTTTCTGAAATGTCGTGTCAATGTTGCAATAGCCGTGACATATTTTGTTACATCTATGGCGAGATCACTTTGAAAGCACAGAAACAAAGGATGGCAGCACTCATAAAGAAGCCATATGATTTATATGTTATGTACAAAATTGGTTACCAGGACAAAGTATGGGTTCTTCATATATGTTGTGCGTCTTGTGGTACCAATCTGCAAGCTTGGCTAAAGTGTGTGCATCCATGCACACGTTTTTTATCCCAATGATATGAAGGGAGCAGAAGGATCATGTAAATGATTATTACTTCTGCATGACGAATGTCTCAGGATTTTTTTCCAAGAACAGGAAGTTTATTGAGTACCCGAACCTTGCCTCTGCAATGAAACAAGTGCCACACGACTAAGGTCTTCCTGTTCAGAAACCACCAGAGAGGTGGACACTGGAGGATGAGGACAAGGAAGCAGAGGTGGTCGTGCCAATGCAGATTTTGAGCCATTAACATCCAACAATCCTCATTTAGTTTATCAGGCAGAGCTCAACAATATTCTTAGAGATTTAGAGTTATCAAAGAGCCAGGCAGAACTGCTTGGATCTGGGTTGCAAGGATGGATCCTGTTGTCACTAAGTACAAAGTTTTCACTGTTTTGCCGCAGTCATGAAGATTTGAAAAAATTCTTCAGACAAGTTGAGAGTCTAACCTTTTGCTGTGACATCGATGGACTGCTTTATGCTCTCATATGTGAACATGATCCAAAAGAATAGGAAACTGGTTTCATGGAAGAAGAATGTTACACATGACCCACTGGTTGATCTGTAGAGCATATTTCTTCCTCCTTTGCACATCAAACTTGGGCTAATGACAAAATGTAAGGCAATGAACACGCAAAGTGATAGCCTTTGCATACTTGTAACAGACGTTTCCACATACCAGTTATGCCAAGATAAAAGAAGGTGTTTTCGTTGACCCACAGATCAAAGAGGTGATGAAGGATAGTCGGTTTGTTGCCCTCTTGCTTGGTGCCAAATGTGTTGCGTTTCTAACTTACCTGGGAAAGTGCAGTCTGTCTATGCTGGGAGACTATTGTTGGACACTGATACGCGAAGCATCAGTCAGTGACTACAAACGAAAATCTGCAGCAAAACATTTCTATTTCTCTCTCGTGTTGCTTACGTTGCAATATCAGAGCGTAGGCCTATACTGCTGGAGATGTTACAATGTTAAATGTGTAATTACAGTTTTCTGGATAACCCTACACGAAAAAGGAATTACAGATATATATTTTTGTTCAGCATCTAAAAATCTATTAGTTTCAACAAAAATTGTTGAGGAAACAAAATTTCTTCTTCAAAAAGTTTCTTAAGGTAGCAAAGGAAGATCAATCTCTGCTTGGCTTTCTTGATGATGGAGGAGGTGTGATTGTCCCATTTTCATGTATTAGTAAAAATAGTTTTATCCTTCTTGGGAACTGGAATGACAGCGGTTACTTTAAAGCAGTCCGGAACTTTGCCCAGCTGTAGTGAAGTGTTGAATATGTCAGATTAAACAGGTTCTAACTGATCTGTACAATGTCTAAGAATTCCAGGTGAGACTCCCAGTTACTTTCCTAATATCCTGTTTCCCAAAATGTTTTTTATATCTCCTCTTGCTTCACAGAAAATATAGGATAAAGTTAAGAGGAGTGGCAGGGGTATGGTTTGTGCGGGTAGGAAAACTGAAGAAGGGGAATCAAACTTCAATGAAGAAGGTATGGTGACACTGAAATGGTTGTGGGAGGGAGAATGGGAGACTGTTGATACAGAAGACAGAGGGTCAGGGTCCAAGCAGGGGCTCATATCCTTGTCAAACTGGCAATAAAACACATTTATCTGATTTGCCAAAATGGGGGAGGATAAGGCTTGAGAGTTCTTTGGCCTGTAATTTATAAGCTTCTTTAGAGAACTCCACACTGCCTGGCTGTTACTGCTAAAGCCTTTCTCCAACTGATCTTTTTAAGTAGTTTTTGTGGCTCTCAGTTGTATTAAACTGCCATCTTGCAGATTGATATTCCTCCCTGTTCCCAGACCTGTATTCCTGGTCCTTAGCAGCTCTGAGAACCTTCTGCTCCTTGGTGAAGTGTAGCTTGTCATTATTGTATCTTACAATGGTCTTCGTAGGGAGACACACATCTTCACAGAAGGAGATGTAAGATGTTACAATGTCAGCATATTCACCTATACTGTCACACCAGCCTTGCATGGCTTTCTGTTCCGTGGAGCCTAAACAATCCCTCAGCTTCCCAGTAGCCTCAGGAGTCTATCTAGGGCTAATAATCCTGGTGAGATTTGACTGTTCCAGTTTCCGTATATAGCTAGGAACAAGCCAAATCATGGCATGTTCAGAACTGCCAAGAGGTACATGGGAGAAATGGCAAAGTGCCCCTTTTATATTGGTGTAAAAGTAATCCAATGTTCTGCCCTGACATGTGGCACCGTTGATCAATTGGTGATCATATTTCATGTTGCTGTGGCTTAAATCCCCCATAATGAAAATGACAGTACTGGTAAATTTACTTTTTAAATGATGTTATCAGCTAGGAACTGTTGCATCAGGAGGATTATAAACACCAACTAGTATAAGAGAATGGAATTCCCTGGACAGGTAGAATGGATGCAATGAATGACAAGAACTTCTAAATCAGCAGAGGAAAAAGAAGGAATTTTGGACACATCTCTGCACCAGCTGTAGTTTATAAACATACACACCTTGCCAACCCCGTTATTTGTCACAAAGTCCACTAGTACATTCCACTCTAAATAACTGATATCCTGATATCTGAACAACGTTGTTCAGTAAACCTGAATTAAGCCATTTTTCAGTAAAACAGAAGGCACAAATATTGCAAAATCTTTGTTAGTCCTAATCAGTAATGCCAACTTGTCAATTTTATAGTGAGCGAATATTTGAAAAACAGATTTCTGGGAGTGAAACACGAAAGCCTCTGCATCTCCAGAGCATCAGAGCACCAGCCCACTGCCTCTGTACCTCCTGCTAAAGCGTGATTGATGGGCAGCAGTCTTGCAAGCAGACTGGGAAAACATCTGTGATAAATCTTCTTCATTGCAAACAAACACAGGAAATAAATCTGATGGAACTAAGTCCTGTATGTTGAAAAGCTCTTCAAAGTAATTGTTGAAGAGGACAAAGAACACATATTAACCACTCCATATATATAAAAAACAAGAGCACCTGAAAACCGTGGCAGCCAGGTTGGCACAGTCATGAGTTGTTGGCAATGTGAATAGAAGTAGGCTGAGAGCACACACGCCTGGGAGGCTCTAGTGTTTAGTGCTATGATGCTGGAGATGTTGTTGCTGATGTGGACTGTCTGTAGTTTTTCTATAGGAAAGTCTAAAATCCAGTTACAAATGGAAGAACTGAAGCTGAGTGGTCTTTGCTTTCCTATCAAGTTCTGAGGGATGATGGTATTGAATGCTGAAATTAAGTCAATAAACAGGCATTCTGACATAAGTGTTTTCTTGTCTAGGCGTGACTTGGACAGAGGAAGGGCAGATATGGCATTTTCTGTGGACAGGCTGTAATTGTAGGCAAACTTCAGGGGTGCACGATGCAGGTAATTGGGTTTTCATGTGCTCCATGATCAGATTCCTGAAGCATTTGCTGATTTGGGTGTGAACGCTACAGGTCAATAGTTATTGAGGCATAAGGCAACTGATTTTTGGTGCTGGTATAATGGAGCTGAATTTGAAACATAATGGAATGCAGGCCTTGTCGAGGGATGTCTAGTCTTATGACTTTTTGTGGATTCACCATTGGCAGACTTTTCTTAACTTCAGCTGCAGAGAGGCTTAGTGCTTCTTCATCAGGATGCATGACAGTCTTCTTTGAGGGTGTGTTGTTCAGAGCACAAACTGTACAAACTGTGCATAGACCTGCGTTATGAACCTGTATTCAGTGATGGCCTGAATGCTGTGCCACAGGCAACTTGTATCTCTGGAGTTTTGGAAGTGGCTGTGGATTCTTGCTTCTTGGCTCTAATGCCTTGAGACACATTGGTCCTTGCTATCTTCAGAGCTGGCCTACCTCCTGACCTAAAAACATCCTTGTAGATTTTCAGCAAAATTCAGAAAGCTGGAGAAATCCATTGTTTCTGGTTAGTCCTAATTGTGATGGTCTTGAAGGCAGCCGCACAATCTATACATTTACTAATGTGTCCATCCGACAAGCAATTAATACTCCTCTAGACTGATGTTATAACCATAAGTGACTGCCTCCTTGTACATGCACTAGCTTGAGTTTTCAAAAAACCACACTCTGATCTACTTCTGTACAGGCTTGGTGCATTTAATCTGAGGTCTATATGCAGGCGTGGGATGGAGATGTGATCAGAGTAGTTAACGTAAGGGCAGAAGCAGCTCTGTATGCTTTATGGATATTTGTGTAAATAAGCTCCAATGTATTGTCTGCCTTGTTGGGAAGAGTACATGTTGGTAAAATTGAGGAAGCAGAGATTTCAGCTTTATGAGGTTAAAGTTCCCAGCAATAAGAAAAATCCTTCTGTGTGCGTTGTCTGAAGCTTTGTAAATGCAGCACAGTGCTTCCTTTGAGTTGCTGTCAGGAGGAATGTAAATGGTCACAATAACAATTAGCAAACTCCCACACCAGATAGTACCGACAATGAGCAAAAACTATTGGTAACAGTGGAGTTTCAGCACCATTCCTTGCATATTTACACATACAATCCTCCCCATAGGTTATCACTGGAAAAGCAGTGCTCCTGATTGCATAAAAAACAAACTTAATCATGAAGTCCAGGAAATTTTCATTTCACCACTCTGCAGCAGTCCCACATCTCATGTATCATAGCTCACTGAAGGCTGGTATTGTCCAGTTTGTTATGCAGGGAGCAAACAAAGGAGAGATAGATGGATGGTTCCTCTAGTATGTATCTGTTACTCTTTAGTCTGTTACTTATGCCTGACATTTTGCGATGCTTGTGTTGTCAGTTTACCTGGGTAATGGTGTAGTGAGAAGCCATGGTTTTGTGTTCTCATCTGTGCAGTAAGCCAATACATGCACAGCATATCCCACAGGGCAGGGGTGGGAAAAGTCAGTCCTGGAGGGCCGCAGTGATTGCAGGTTTTTGTTCCAACCCAGTTGCTTAATTAGAAAAAAATCCTTGCCAATAATTTAATTTCATGGCTTGTTAGTGCTTTAACTCTGCCATGTCAGGTCATTATCATATCCTAGATTTTCTTCCCCTTTCTAAGGATATCATCCAAATGATCTGAAAGCTAAAATGGATGAGTAATTCTCAGTCCTTCAATTTTTATTATTCACTTTCCTTCCGAGTGTTTAATTAAACCCAATAGTGCACAATAAATACACATAGGTGTAAATGGAAACAAGCTAAATGGAGAAATGCTGGTTTCTTTTTTCATTTGCATCTTATTGGTAGTAAGGAGCAATTAAAACTGAGAATACAGCTTTTTAAGACTAAAATAAGCAACAAGGGCTCAAATGTTAACGAACGAGACAACTAAAATGAAGCACAAAAGTGTTACTTGAGCAATAAGGGCTTCTTATTAAGCAGTTGGGTTGGAACAAAAACCTGCAGCCACTACAGCCCTCCAGGAACACCTTTGCCCACCCCTGCCACATGGGCTTGTCCAGATTGCATTTACGTTACAAGAACCTAGTCGTTAATTGTTACATGCTTCTTAAATGGACTTCCTCTTGCACTGACTAAATCTATGTCCACTACACAAAGCATATTAAATTTAAATTTTGACAGCTCTCTGAACATTTAGAATAGTAAGATATATGTGTAACATTTTCATAATGGAATGCATTAAAACATTTTGTTGTGTTATATTTTATAGATAACTTTTTAAGTTAATTTAAATAAATTACACTGATAAATGTTTGAAGAATCTTTTGCAGATCACTTTATTTTTACAGAGATGTTTTCTGTGTTGCAGTTGGTTATGTGGAGAAGAGAGAAGCAGGAAAAGGGAATTAAAGGAATTGAGGGTCGATGCATTTGGATGGAGAGAACACAGCTACAATAACAAAGGCCTATTCAGAATAACGACCATTGAATACTATGTTAGTGTTTTTGACCACCATCTTACTAAGTCGGCACTTATACACCATTAATATTAAATCAGTAGGATGTAACTGGCACCCATTCATATATCCAGCCTTTTGGAGCCTCATTACACCTGCCGTAAAGGCTATTTGCATTGTATGTGCCAGTAATTTTGCAGTCACTAAGGATCTTTTATGGATATTTTGGCAAAGTAACCTGGGAAAACACACAATATCTTCATCTAAGCCAATACAGCAGTGTGAAAGGGAAGAAATGGAAGTCTGTTGGCAGATGGCTACTGGATGTTAGTGGGTATCTTCTTAGTGCTTGTCTAGCGACATTAAGAAATAACCTTCTAGTGGAGGCTGATGAACTAGACAATACAATACATTACATCAGTAAAGCTGCACCACGGTGGAATGCAAGGTAAAGACAGAGCTACTGTATGTGAAAAATGCACTGCTGCCATCTTCGTAAGTAGTAACGTGTTGATTTTATTTATTTTTTTGCATTATATCATACTCAAGTTACTACGTATATATTTGAGAAAAAAACACACTGTGCACTGACTGAAGGAGTTTAGGAATTGTTAACACATAATGGAGTTTATTTACTTCATGTAAAAAACTTTAAAAATTTCCACATTTCCACCAGGCTGTCGAAATAGTAACCACGTGTCCAAAGAAGAGCACAATAGCTTGTCATTTTCAGGCTTATACTTTTCTTTGTATCATGTCCGTCCATCCATGCATCCAGTTTCTTAACCCACCTATGCAGGACAGGGTCACGGGGAACCTGGAGCCTATCCCAGCAAATATCTAAGGGTGCACACAAACATGCACACACGCACTGAAAATTGGGCCAATTTACAACACCAATTCTCCTAACCTGCATGTCGACTGTGGAAGGAAACTGAAGCGGAGAGAACTTTGGTGGGGAGAACATGCCAACTGGTTACTGGGACCACCTGGGTGTTCTTGTATCATCTCTCTGTTTTTTCCTGCTGTTGGATAGGGTACTGCGTGCCTTAGTAAAACATGGCACTTATCAATTATCTAAATAAATGGGCTTTTTTTCATGAAAAGTGTGTTGTTCTTTTATCACATGTTTTCGTCATTGTTCTGTGTCTGTTTCATTAACAATACACCTTTGAGATGGCACATATTTAGAAGCTTTTTTGCATTATACTGCACTATTAAATTAAGAGTGGGGTTCTGGCTCTGAGGCTAAGGATTGGGTATCTGGAAGGTTGCTGGTTCGAGTCCCATTACTGCCAAAAGCAATTCTCGTCTGCTGGGCCCTTGAGCAAGGCCCTTAACCTGCAATTGCTCCAGGAGTGCAGTACAATGGCTGACCCTGTGCTCTGACTCCAAGGGGTATGCGAAAACTAACAAATTCCAAATACAAGAAATTGTATAAAGTGAAATAAAGAACAAAAAAACATATCGTTACATTTACTTCTTGTTACTTTTCCACAACTTTTTTTTCATTCCACAGTAGAATTCAAGTGTTACCTTATAATGAAAGTATTGCAAATTGAAAGTTCTTCAATTGACTTGTGATGCTTTTTCGAGAGACTGAGTTCTAATTATAAAGTAGTACTTTATAATCTCTCAAAATGTGGTTGGTTAAGAGGTGTCTTAGGAAATGCATTAAAAAGTAACTCATAATTTAAGGATGTGCATCATAATTCATCAATCACTGAGATTCATGGTTTTCAAGTAACACCCCCCAAATAACTGTTTGTCAGACAGACAGACAGACATTTACTACTGTTTTGTTTGGACCTGGAGTGGCCACAGCTTCCGTGCACACTTCCATCTTGCTCCTCACCACATCATAAGCCATATAAAGGCCTCGAGCGCAGACACACTCACAGACAATGGATGCTCAAGCTGGTCTCTTTATAGTTCAAACTTTCACAACACAGCGTGGTACCAGAATCCCCAGCTTTTTTGCTGAAAGTTTTTCTATGCTTTTATGTATCGATCTTTAGGATGTTTCCATTTCTATCTGTACAAACTTTCATCTTTGCACAGTCTCTGGGCTGTTTCTCTCCTTGAATTTGTGGACATTTGGCTATTTGCTGTGTGCTTTTAATTTTGGATTGTGTAGGCAACAACACTACCACACAGCTGCTCCTCCAATGAGCGCGTGTTTTCTTGTCTAGCATGTGAATAGTCGACACACACAGGGCCACGCAATTAAAGAATTCTGGAGACACATAGTCGCCAATGCGAGGGTACACACCTAGGACTTATGATGAAATCGATGTCATGGGCACCCTAGCGGATCCTTATAGAGATGCGGATGCGTGAAGTATAAACTGACCTTTTGAAATTCAGCACATTAATGCTTGAATGAATGATTTTGACCACAAGTGTCATGTCTTCCAACTGAGCATATAATGGAAATAAAATTAACTTGAAATGCATTTTTTTCTATGAAAAGTACATGCTGTCAATGCCAGCAACAGCACTCTGTTGTAGCTCTCAGCAAAAAAAAAAAAATCAAATGGTGGCTGTGCCATTTCTCCTACATGATTCATCTGTAAACTTAAATTTAGCAGCATGCTGAAAAATCGTAATTGTTTTACTAAAATCAAAAACCTGCTAAACAGCTTTATTAGCACAGCTGCCAAAATGTAAACTATACTGAAACTTTGAGAAAAAATTGTATGACCTGAAACTTAAGATGAAAATAAGACTCTTTTACAATTTAGTTATGCATTTTAATCAGTGACTGTTTTTTAACACAGCATGTTAAAGCACCAACATGGGGTGAAGCCTGTCTGGATTTAGTATTTTGTAATAATCAGGATAGAATTGAGGGTGTAGAGGTGATTGGACCACTAGGGTCAAGTGACCATAATATCATACAATTCTCAATATTTTGTAAGAGTATAGATGCAAAGACTAAAATTGTTAAGTTGAACTTTGGTAGGGCTAATTTTGAGCAGATGCGACAATGTCTAAGCAGGATACACTGGGATAAGCTTTTAAGTGTGGAGACAGTTGAGGAGCAGTGGAACAGGTTTTAAAATGTTTTAGATGTAATGCAGGACAGATATATACCTAAATTTGCAATTAATAGGAAACAAAAAAAAAACTCCATGGTGGATTAATAAAGACTTAAAAAAGAAGTTGCAAAGGAAAAAAATGCTTTATAAGGCATATAAGACTAATGACTGCAAAGTGAATCGTAGAGCGTATGAGAACATGAGAGCAACCATTAAGAAGGATATCAGGGAGGCTAAAAGACAGTTGGAGAGGAATATAGCAGATAAGGCGAAAGAAGACCCTAAGAGATTCTTTCAATATTGTAGTAGTAAAAGAACAGTCAAGGAGGAGGTCAAGTGCATCAGAAATAGTAAAGGGGAATTAAAAGATACAGACAGTGAAATACAACAACAACAACAACATTTATTTATATAGCACATTTTCATACAAAAAGTAGCTCAAAGTGCTTAGCGGATGCCCTAAACTTATATTTTTCTGAGCTGTTTACAACTGAGCAAGTAGATAACCTCCCAGAGGTAAACGGGACTACGAAAGAGGTACTGAGGGATTCGGAAATTGTAGAGGGAGAAGTGCCACTCCGATTAAATAAGCTGAAATCAAACAAATAACCAGGACCAGATAATATTTACCCTCGAGTTCTTAAGGAGGCTAGCGAGTACATATATAAACCCTTGACACATATTTTTAGGATGTCACTGCGCACTGGAGAGATTCCGAAGGACTGGAAAATGGCAAATATCATCCCATTATATAAAAAGGGTGACAGGGCAGATCCAAGCAACTATAGCCCAGTAAGCTTAACATGCATCACAGGAACATTAATGGAAGGAATTATTAAGGATAAGATTGAGCAACACCTGGCAAGGACAGGAGTTTTTCAGAACAGTCAGCATGGGTTCAGAAGAGGGAGATTGTGTTTTACTTACATGCTAGAATTCTATGAGGAGGCAACAAAAGGATACGATCAAAGTGGAGCATATGATATTATTTATCTGGACTTTCAGAAAGCATTTGATAAGGTGCCACATGAGAGGTTGGGCATCAAATTATAAGAAGTGGGAATTCAGGGTGATGTTTTTAGATGGGTGCAAAATTGACTCAGACACAGGAAGAAGAGGGTGATGGTGCGAAGAACCTCATCAGAACTGGCCGATGTTAAGAGTGGTGTTCCAAAGGGGTCAGTGCTAGGGCCGCTGCTATTTTTAATATATATAAATGATTTAGATAGGGTGGCACGGTGGTGCAGTGGGTAGCACTGCTGCCTCGCAGTTGGGAGACCTGGGGACCTGGGTTCGCTTCCCGGGTCCTCCCTGCGTGGAGTTTGCATGTTCTCCCCGTGTCTGCGTGGGTTTCCTCCGGGCGCTCCGGTTTCCTCCCGCAGTCCACAGACATGCAGGCTAGGTGGATTGGCGATTCTAAATTGGCCCTAGTGTGTGCTTGGTGTGTGGGTGTGTTTGTGTGTGTCCTGCGGTGGGTTGGCACCCTGCCCAGGATTGTTTCCTGCCTTGTGCCCTGTGTTGGCTGGGATTGGCTCCAGCAGACCCCCGTGACCCTGTGTTCGGATTCAGCGGGTTGGAAAATGGATGGATGGATGGATTTAGATAGGAATATAAGTAACAAGCTGGTTAAGTTTGCAGATGATACCAAGATAGAAGGATAATAGATAATTTGGAATCCGTTATATCATTACAGAAGAACTTGGATAGCATACAGGCTTGGGCAGATTTGTGGCAGATGAAATTTAATGTCAGTAAATATAAAGTATTACACATAGGAAGTAAAAATGTGAGGTTTGAATACACAATGGGTGGTCGGAAAATTGAGAGTACACCTTATGAGAAGGATTTAGGAGTCATAGTGGACTCTAAGCTATCGATTTCCCGACAGTGTTCAGAAGCCATTAAGAAGGCTAACAGAATGTTAGGTTATATAGCACGATGTGTGGAGTACAAGTCCAAGGAAGTTATGCTCAACCTTTATAATGCACTGGTGAGGCCTCATCTTGAGTACTGTGGGCAGTTTTGGTCTCCAGGCTACAAAAAGGACATAGCAGCACTAGAAAAAGTCCAAAGAAGAGCAACTAGGCTGATTCCAGGGCTACAGGGGTTGAATTATGAGGAAAGATTAAAAGAGCTGAGCCTTTACAGTTTAAGCAAAAGAAGATTAAGAGGTGACATGATTGAAGTGTTTAAAATTATGAAGGGAATTAGTACAGTGGATCGAGACTGTTATTTTAAAATGAGTTCATCAAGAACACGGGGACACAGTTGGAAACTTGTTAAGGGTAAATTTCGCACAAACATTAGGAAGTTTTTCTTTATACAAAGAATGATAGACACTTGGAATAAGCTACCGAGTAGTGTGGTAGACAGTAAGACATTGGGGACTTTCAAAACTCGACTTGATGTTTTTTTGGAAGAAATAAGTGGATAGGACTGGCAAGCTTTGTTGGGCTGAATGGCCTGTTCTCGTCTAGAGTGTTCTAATGTTCTAATTTCCAGCATTTAGGTAGAAATGAAAATTGAGTAGTCGGCATGTGAATCTCTGCTCTCTATAGAATAAGTCCTATATCAAAGGTGATGCTTAATATTTATTGATCAGAAAGAGGAAATGTCCATTAGCATGACCATTGAATTCATTTCTGACCTCACTAAATAGAAGACTTAAAAGCATTTTGTTGAAATCTGAAATCTGAAATGTAGGCTACCCACTGAACGATGTCTTCAAAGCTGTGGACAAGCAACAGATTTAGTAACAAGATGCACATGATATTATAAGTGCACTTTTCAACATTAATTGTACACTTGACTCTCGACACTTTCATTTATGACATATGCAGCAATTCTGCAGCTTTTTCTCTAGTCTATTATGTGTCTGCATTCTCAGGTATATTATCAGCAAATTTAAAATACTGTAACATTCATGGGCCAGACCTTGGAGAGATCCTTCCAAGATGTCAACAGACTGACAAAAAGAGTGGAGTCTTATGGAGCAGACGGCCATGGAAGGAGTCTGTGCAGCAAAAAATAGAACACTTACCCGTTCAGACACAAGCACTCAGGAGATTCTCCTTAGCTAATATTTTTTGGCCCTGATGTGTTGTTCTCATGGAGTCTTTGGACCGAGCCTGGCATGGATTGATTCACAGAGTTGGGAGAGCTGTTATCTAGAACCTCATGTCATCAGAGTGTAACACCAAATTGGTGAATGTGAAGCAGCAGACCAAAGGTGGGTAGGAGAGGCAGAAGGAGAGATTCACAGGAGGAGAAGCAGTGTGATATAGAGGGGCAGTAGTGTTGAGATAATAAACATCTTGTTAATGGTCATCAACTGCTGGTTTTACCAGAACACTAGTCCATTTTTTCACTGCTCTCCCCATGGTTGTAATAATATATTCGGTTATACTGGATATGTATTCATATGAAAATCCAATACCCCCCCTGCTAAATCTGTTCTGGCACCAACCGTGTACAGACCATTAAGAATGTCATGCATGCACACCTGGAGACCACCTTCCTAGCTTTGACAAGGTAAACACTGCCACACTAAGGGTGCTGTTGCTGTTGATGTCTACTCTTTTGCCTCAGCTGATATCCAAGGTCTGAGGAAGTTGGCAAGCGAACCCCATGCTCCACCCAGACTTGCCATGCCCCTTCTGGCAGAGCCACCATTATAACAGATGCAACCTGAGGAATGGCATCAGAATGCAACTGAGCATCACAGAGGACAGAGCCCCCGTCGAAGTCCTGTTTCTGCATTGCAGAGAACAAGAGCAGAGGAGCACTTTATGTTGTGCACATGGCATTATTTTGATTTATTTTATGAACATATTAAAAGTGGTGACCCAAGAAATGACCATCATTTCTTTTTTGTTGTTTTAGCTCCCCATCTCGGACACAACAGCTTAAAAAAATAATAATAATTAGTTAATTAAAAGATGCAGGAGTTTAGCAGCTCTTTAAATTATATCTAAATGTTTATTCAGAAACTATTATTTCAGCACATTTCCTCTCCAACTTATACAGTATAATACAAAGAGGCAGTTGATCAGCAATAAGTGGAGGGAAATGATTTTGCCAAAAAACAACTTTTAAATCATATGAAGTTTATTCTTTTAGTAATGAAGACAGGTATGTAAATCAGATTATCACAAAACTACAAAGGATGACCTCCTCTCTGGCTTTTCAATTTCAATTGTTTTAGTCCTCCTAGCTATTCGCAAACACACTAGCTCACTGTACACCCTACCCACATTTAACCAAGTTATTCTTTGTGACTACTTCGTTTAACTATTACATTCACCCCTTCTTCATACTTTTGGTCAGATATGTACTCACATCAGAAGTACACATGACAACAGTTCTCCTATTTCAGATTTTGTAATGTAGCTGCATTTAACTTACATCACTCCTTTTGATACTTGCAGTTTATATCAGCTAGGATACTTCCAAACTCGTTTAAAATTCTGTTTATGCTTCATATTCACGTCAGGATGATTTTTGTAAAATATAATTTAAAGTGCATGAGGGCAGGGCTGGTGCTCACAGTCATCTTTATTTGATGTTGTGTCTGCTTTGATGATGCACATATTCTTAGCACTAGTGTCTCTTATTCCTGTCTGCCTACAGTCACTACAATGTGTTTTCTCTCCCTGCCAATGAGTATTAGTGCAGATCACAACATGACTCCATTCTGAACCAGTGTGGGGGTAAACTGAGGCACACAGAGAAACTGCTGTTGTTTCTGAAGTCAGTTAAATTTAAACTAGTATTAGGTGACTTCAGAAGCCAACTTTAACTGTCATTTTAATGATCTATTGTAACTGGTGGAGAGGATGGTCTGGCCTCCCAACGGGGATTGAGGAGGATTCCTTAACCAGGTGGGTCGATGTGATGGAATGACCACTGGTGTGGAGACGCAGGCTGACTGAGTGAATCACCCACCGGTATCAGGGTTATAACTGGGGAAAATGGCTTTGTATGGACAATTTATCTCCTGGACATGAGAGGTGAAAGTGTTCCCAAGGCTGGCTCCCAATTTGGACACCTGCAGGCAGAGGGCACCCTAGAAAAGGAACTTGTGGATGCCATGTGGCCTCTGTATGACCTGGAAGTGATTCAGCAGATTAACATCTCAATCCCTGAAGATAAAAGGGCACCATCTCACTACATCAGAGAGCCAGAGTTGGGAGGAAGTTAGAGAACATTTGAGGAGGAGTATGAGATGGAGATGGAAAATGCTGGTATGCTGATTGATGATTGTTTGGTGGATTAAAGCCTGAATAGGTACTGTTGTTAATAAATTATTATTTAATCTAACTTGGAACTGTCTGTGGTCGAGTGGTGTCTGGAAGCAGGGCAATGTGGTTTCTCCGGGTGGCCACAATATACAGACAAAGTACCCACATACAAAATTCTGGGGTTAGTGCCTTTAAATTAGTGATGCTGATTTAGCCCTTTGTGTGGTAGACTTTGAGGTTGTTTTTAAAATAGTTCTTGTGACTCGACTCAGCTAGGTATGGTTTTATTTCGCAGGTTTTCTGGATGGAGAGGGATATCTGGTTCATACTTTGTCACGGTCTCAGTAATGATCATCTTTTCTTGGTGAAGAGAATATTCTGGAGGAGGCCTGCTGGAGTGCTACATCACATGTGTTAAAACCCAATACTAACCACTTGTCATTTTTTTCTGTGAGTGTTCCACCCTAACACCCAGACACAGTAAGGAACCACATCGTTTTTTAGCAGCATCAAGTGTAGTCGGGTGAATCTGACTACTGATAGAGTCTTCCTTCTCATTTGTTCTGTTTTCAGCTCTGTTACTGTATCTGTGTGCTTGCTGGAGAGAAGACATGCCTTGTTCATTGGAACAGCACATCTCAATTGCGCAGCAGTTTGATTATACATAATTCTTAAAGCTGACATGAAAGCAACCTTTGAAGCAATACCCCTTTACAAGTGGGTCTGCAAAATGTACAATTCAGTAATTCCTGAAGAAGTGGCATACTACCGGTTCTGTTAGCAGTTCACAAAAACCAAGAAACCGTTCTGTCCTTACCCCAGAGATGGTTACCAACATTGTTCGGAAAAAAGTCCTCATAAGCTGACACAGCCATTACACTGGTCTGCAAAATAAATATTCCTGCACAAAACAAACCAGTGTACTATAGATTTAGGTGGGCTGAATCCATTCTATTGGATGTTTGAGTCAGTGAAAAAAAATCTGTTTTGGAAAAAAATGGAATTTTTTTTTTGTTTTAAAATAATAATAGTATTCATATGCTCCAAATATTAATGAAAGTATATTTTAAGCTAAGAAATGTCAGTCTTCTTCGTTCTTTGCATGAGTGGAGGTAGAAACAACCCAAAATTAAATTATTTGCTCCACATATTTGCTCTGAATTAGTATTTTCTTCCTTATTCCTTATTCCTTCAGACACCAGGGGCCTCATGTATAACGCCGTGCGCAGAACTCACACTATAACATGGCGTAAGCACAAAAGCAGGAATGTGCGTACGCACAGAGAAATCCAGATGCAAGAATCTGTGCGTACGCAAACTTTCACGTTCTTCCACTACATAAATCCCGATCAGCGTGAAAAGTAACGCACGTGCACGCGCCTTCTGTCCCGCCCCAACTCCTCCCAGAATTACGCCTCTTTGAATATGCAAATTGATATAAATAGCCTTCTGTGAAAAGACAATGGGAAAAGCACGGAGGAAAATATAAGAATTTTAGCGAATACCAAGTGGAGGCAAAGGAGAAACGTACTATTTGTTGGTTTAAACAGTGATCAAAAGAAAGTTGATCGAGTGACATAGTGTCGGAGAAACTCGAAAGTTCAAGTTCACAAAGTTGCACAGTGCCCGAAATAAAAAAGAAGTTGTCACATATAAAAGTCGGCGTGAAAAGGCGACTCGTAGCGGACCGTCTGAGTGTCATATGAAAGCTTATTAGGGAACAGAGAAAAAAAATAGGCACACAGTGGGAAAAAAGCACGAAATGTCAACTTTAATCTCGAAATTTCCACTTTAATCACGTAGTTTATTATGTCATTAAAGTAGAACATCATAAACTTCATCTTATAATCGTTTATTTTACTAGTTTCTCAAATCCCATCGTAAATAAAGTAGGACGTTAAATGCTTTGCTTTGTGTTTGATCTTCTATGTGCTCTATGTGTGTGAATCACTACGTGCTTCCTTTCTTTCTCTTTCTCCAACAGGACACAGAATCCATTACATTTGTCATATTACAGCTCTCTGAATAATTAAAATACTGAGATGTATACGTGATATCTTTTTCATGATGATAGGAATGAAAGCATGTTATTAAACATGGGAACACGGTGGCGCAGTGATTGTTCATATCTCACGCAAGAGGCTTGCTGCGCCATGCGCGACCTTCGATGAAATAATTTATTACAGAAGTACTGTCTCTTTCAAACGTACTAACCTCCAATTCCTGTCCTTCCTTTTCTTTCTCCAAATACCCAATCGCCACACAATCAGCTCTGTAATAGACATTAAGCCATCTGTAAGCTTAGAACGCCGATTCTTCAAAACTTTTCAGGAACATTGAAATATCTTCGTAGTACATGTTTAATTATTCTATCCGTCTATCCTTTCAGTGTCGCGTCAGCAACAGCAATAATACAGCGCAAGTCAGGAGCTATCCGTGAACTAGCTAGCGCTGTGGCACCTTGTCCTCTCATGTTTAATTATTAACAATACTGATTATTTAAATGAAGTTAAAGTTTTATCTGTATACTATGAGCAACATATTTTGCTGCATTTCATTTTAAAAATGTTATCGTCATCATACGTGCTTTATAAAGTGGTGCAGGTTGTGCAATATTATAACTGTAGTGCAAGTTTACAGTGGGGTAATTGTACTTATAAGTACAAACAGTTCTACAAGAAGCACTTGATTGAGTGCGTTTATAGTTCTTGGGATGAAACTGTTTCTGAAACGCGAGGTCCGTACAGGAGAGGCTTTGACGCGTTTTGCCGCTGGCTGAGGTAGTGTGTGCTTGAAACTGTATACCGATAATTCTCTTTCCAATCAGCTGCTGTTGTGCTTCCCCAGTCAGATACAGTGATATAAATACTCCGAGTGAGAGTAATATGGAAAAAGATGATCCGCTGTGGCAACCCTTAACGGGAGCAGCTGAAAGAAGAACAAGATGCAGTGAGAGTAACAACACTAAAGCAGTTATGGTATTTGGAATACTATGGCTATTCCCTGGACCATTATATTGCTACAGGTTAATTACAATCAGATGCATTACACTAATAAACAATATGCAGTTAGTTTCAGTGTATTTATAAAGCCGCTTCAGGAATGTGGGTCTAAGAAAGAAAGGGTAGCCACACAGGAACAGTAGCACTGCTTTGACACTGGTTGCCGCCAGTCTGCAAAACCAAGCGGAGAAATTGCACACGCCAGGGTATGAGGTACTGTGGAAATGTGCGTGGCTTTACGTCAAGTTTAGGTTTTATACATCACGATTTGAGCGTGGAAACGTTCGTACGCAACATTTCTGTGCGTACGCACCGTTTATACGTGAGGCCCCAGGAGTTTATATTTATAAGGTTAGGAAGATTTTTTTTATTGTATAGAAGACAAAAAGTCATTTTGTAAATGGTTTTAATAGAAATGTGCAAGTTAATCCATCCGTTGGCTTGACCAGGTAACAGATAATCAAACTGTAAAAGAAAACGCATGTTTCCCTTTTCAGAAAAAGGGTCTCTGCCACAATTGTCTTGGGAATGCAAAACTGGAAAGCTATTAAGAACTAGTTGAATTACTCATATGGAATTACCCATATTGTGATCTTCATGCCCATCAACCTACCACAATGATGTCATTTTATCCTCCACAGTTCTACACTCTCCAAAAAGGTGCCATTGTGCCACACATTCATGTAGCTAACCGGTGTTGTATTTTCTTATATTCTAACTTGATTTCTTATTGTCATTTTCATGTTGTTCTCCATAAGAAGCAGTATATAAAATAAAAACTGACTGAATGATTTTAGTGGCAGCATGGTGATGCAGCGGTTATTTGCAAAAATGAGGTGGAACTGTTGTCTACCTTGAAGTGACTACAGATGGCTGCAGATGTGCTAGTACCCTACATGTCCCCTGTGAGAGACGGCTTGCAGTTCAATCCAGCCGGGATGTCTCAAGATGGGAAGAATGGAGAAGGGCAGCCTGTCCAGGACACTGCCTCCCCCAGGACGCTAGGTGGCAGCTCCCCTGGACAGTAAATGTACCCTGGATTCCCACAGGGCATCATGGGACGTGGAGTCCATTTTCTCAGCCCTGTTGGGTGCCGTGGGTGCTGCCAGGGGAAGCTAATAAAGGACCTGGGGACTCCTACTTTTCTTACAACCCGGAAATACTTCGGAGTCACGAGGACGGAATCCCACAGTACTTCCGGGATGCTTGAGGATGATAATGTGGCATTTGACCCAGAAGAAGAGGAGAAATATTTCCGGGTCATGGAATATATAAAGGACTGTTGGAGACCCAGCAAGAGAGCCGGAGTTGGGAGGTTGGGTGACGAAGCTGCTGGGAATGGAGGATTGATTTATAGCAGGCATGTCAAACACGCGGCCCCCGGGCCACATGCAGCCCGCAACAGAAATCTGTGCGGCCCACATGACAGATCCTAGTTAGCCCTCAATTTGTACAAAATGATTACTATCGTTTGTGATTGAATCATTCTGCATCTTCGCCGTTACTTATTGACTTTTCTTACTTCTGCCTTCTATCAAAAGCGAATTTTCCCATGGCATTACGGTACCAGAAACGTCATCTACTAGTATAGCAATGAGCCTTGTCCAAAGTTAATGAGCCGCGACATCGCAACTGAAATGCTAGGCTGCAGCAGCCTGGCAGCAGGGGCGGCCTTAGGCATGTGCAAACTGTGCACCTGCACAGGGCCGCCACGCCAATATATATTGAATATAAAACAGAAAATAACGACACAGCTGACGGCAATGTGGCCGAAAAACATTGTTTTTTGTTAATTAGTACGCTGTATTTACTGATATCGCTCTAGTCAGAGCAGTAAGCTATATGTAGTATTATAACGTTCTGCCGTAATGAGAATATCATGGGCCGCCACTTGGTTTTCAAGTTACGGACACGCGCATATAGAAGCGTGTCATGTGCACGAGGCTGCTATGCAGTGTCCGTAACGGACATGGCCATCCGCCGTGCATAAGATACCACATTGACATTGGCGGGTGAAGTGGCCACCGATTCTTTCTCTGCCCAGGGCCGCCACAAGCCTAGAGCCGCCCCTGGCAGGCTACACTACTGGCTGGGCTGCTGAGACTGGCCACTGGGCAGAACTGACCATCACGAGTAATAATAGCTTGCATATTTTCACATTTATTTGCTCTAGTTTTATGTAGTTTTGTGCTAGTATTGTAACGAACAGTTAGTGCAGACTACAGCTGAAGATCTGAAGTGGACGCGAGAAGTTGGTGAATTGTTTATTAACAAATTTTTGTGATTTTGAGTTTGTAAAATTAGTGTAGGTCAGGGGGCTTTTGCATATCGGCTTATTTTACAATATAAACTTTGAAGTAAACTTAGTAAAGTAAAATTAGATTTTTGGAGGATTTGTTTTCCGAACTTGAATTACTGAGTGATGAATTCAGTGAGCGTTTTCATGGACTTTGCGCTGTTTACGTCACCATACTCTTACAACGTTGAGAATGCGCCTGAAAATATCCAAATGGAATTGATTGAACTGCAGTCAGATTCTATTCTGAAGGCAAAATACAACAAAGTTGGTGTGCCAGGCTTGTATGCTTACCTGCCATCCTCGTATGTGTAGGTCCGTAAGTTGGCATCGACAGTACTGTCTATGTTCGGAAGCTCTTACCTTTATGAGCAATTGTTTTCATTAATGAAAGCTACCAAAACCCCACATCACTCAAGACTTACCGTCAAGCACCTTTCATCCCTCATAAAAGTTGCAGCTGCACAAGATTTCAAACCTGATATTGACGAACTGGTTACTAACAAGAGATGCCAAGTGTCGGGACAAAAGAAATTGATCTCACACTGTAAGACTCCTATATAAGCAATGAATATAATATAATGAATATAATATAATAATATAAGGACCTAGCTAAGAGGCTGAGACTTTAATTGAACACTGTTGTACGGAGATTGTATGGAAATAAATTGCTTTTCTTTAAACTTTAAGTGTTACATTTTTTTTGTCTCCTGCCTTGCGCCCTGTGTTGGCTGGGATTGGCTCTAGCAGACCCCCGTGACCATGTAGTTAGGATATAGCGGGTTGGATAATGGATGGATGGATGGATGTTACATTTTTTAAAGTTTTCAGTATTGGAAAGAAAGCTACAGTAACTTTGTATAATAGTATTTGTTACAATGCGGCCCGCTGACACACGTATGGCAGTCGAAGCAGCCCACCAATGGTAGTGAGTTTGACATGCCTGATTTATAGTATTGATTATTGATTATTGTAATTGTGGAGAGTGTGGTGCTTTGTGCACTTTATTGAAGAAAAATATTATAATTCTTCTTCGTGCTTTTATAAGTGTGTCCTGGACGTCTGTCTGTTGGGTTTCCCGGGGCAACAGCACCCTTAGCATCCACACCCCAAATTTTATAACCTACTGATCATCATTATCATGGCTGTCCATCGATCCAACAATGACACTGTCCATCCATTTGTCTATTTCTGTCACTCCCCCTCCAATGTGTACGCTGCTGGGAGAGCAGGCCATTCGGGAAAGGCAGACCTGTGGACACGATGGGTATGGGAAAGCCCTAGGTGCAGTGGGTTGGTTTTGATGATAATGTCTTGCTATTGTTTTCTCCTCTTGTTGATGGGTCTGTTGTTGCTCATAGTGATAGACTCCTTCTCCAAAGTCCAGCAATTATCTCAAGCTGCATATGTGAAATGGAGCAGGCCTTGAAGGAATGGTACAAGTAGTCCTTCCAGCATTTCTTCCGTCTAGTTTGAGGTCAGGATCCTTCAGCAAATTCACCATACAGGACCATTCTGGGAAGCCGAGACTCATCCATGTGGATAATGTGCCCGTTCCAGCAGAGGACACAGCTGAGCAGCCTTGCCTCAATGCTACTTGATGAGCAGTGTTCCAGAATTTCAGTGTGCCGAACTCTGTCCTCCGAAGTGATGCCCAGGATATTCTGGAGGCAGTGGATGTGGAACGATTTTAGTGTGCAGATTTGCTTGCAGTAGGGAGTCCAGGGCTTGCATCCATAAAGGAGTGTTGATAAACAGTACATAATGCGTGATATACCATACATTACCATGCAGAGATTTTGGTTACAGAACACATGCTTGCATAGGCAGATGAATACAGGTGAGGCTAGTTGGAGGTGGTTTGCAATCTCCTCAGTCACAAAGGCATCAATAAATATTATGCTTCTGAGGCAGGGGAAGGATTATTTGTTCCCCAGTGTCATGTTGCCATTTTTGATGCCCACTGGAGGATCTGTGTGCTGGAAGGCAGACTGAAAGTTCAGTGTCTTGGAGGTGTTGATTTTCTGGCCCATACTGGAATAGGCTGAGTGTAAGGACTCAACAGTTCTCTGAAGGCTTTCTGGGTTAACAGCTAGTCCAGCAGCATCATCAACATACTGGAACTCATATATGATTGTCGAGGAGGTTTTGGAGTGGGCTGACAATCTTCAGAGGTTCAACATATAGCTACCCAGTCGGGACCGGATCCATACTATATCAGTGGCATCCAATGTATTTCTGGAGAGAAGAATGATGGCGACAAGGTAAATGTTGAAAAGCACCAGAGCCAGGACACAGCCTTGCTTGACACCAGCAGATATTTCAATGGGAGCAGAAGTTTTCCTGTCCACAAAGACCTTCATCCTAATTCTGTCACGGAGCATAGTGAGGAATTTTGGGAGAAATCCAAGCTGATGGGCTACTTCCCAAAACATCTTACAGTTGACAGTGTCAAATGCTTTCTGCAGGTTAATGAAAGAAAAGTTGATGTCTCACTGGTGTTCCAGAACCTTCTCTAAGAGTTGGAAGATGATGTCAACTGTGCAGCGTAAGAGACAAAAGCTGGAAGTACTCTGTCTGCAATGTGACAAAGTAGCCGGAGAAGCATGACATGGCCAAGGACATTCCCAGCAACATCCCACAGTGAAATGCCATGGCCCCCTCCTTCTTATAGGTAGTGATGATGGTAGCATGTTTCCATGAGTCAATAATTTTGCCAGACTTACAATGCATAGTGAGCGTATCTGTCAACTTGACAAGATGATTAAGTCCCCCATATTTATATACAGTATTTTGGCAGGTATTGTGTCTTCACCAGGAGACTTCTTGATCTTCAGGACTTAGATGCCACTCATCTAGTTAAGGGACCTGGGGGTGTGTAAGGATCTTCTCAAGGACTGAAGGATTCGCTGGAGTCATGTGGTTCAACAGTTTCCGAAAATGCTCTGCTCAACGATCCAAGATCTGTTTTTCTTTGAGGAGTGTCACACCATCTGCAGTCCAGACTGGAGCAACATTACATCGAGAAGGAGCATAAATTAATTTGATGGCATTGTAGAACTCATAGGTCTTGTTTTCATCTGTGTAGCATTGGATTTCAATGGCCTTGCTGATCCACAAGTTGTTCTGGATTTCACAGAGCCTGCGTTGTGTAATTGATGTAGTTTTTTACACTTTTGCAGGAGTGAAACTGATGATGTAATTGTAAGATGAGCTTGGAATGCTGCATTCTTGGACTTCACGATGTGGAGAATCTTGTCTGTGCCCTCCTCAAACCACTCTGGATTATTCATCTTGGAGAGTCCAAGGGCTTTCTTGAGGGAGGACTGTAGGCTATGAGCAGCGAGGTCCATAGTTAATCAATATCAGGATTGGTAGTCATGATGTCGCCATCCGTGGTTGGGATCTGAATGTGTTCAAGCTTAGTGTGAAGATGACTTGTCAATGCATTTCTGATGTCATTGGTTGCAAGGGATGTAACGTTGAGGCATGGCTTGGGGATTGGCTTCTAGTATATGGTGTGGGGAACAGCCCAGACACAGACAGGTAGACATGATGGTTTCACCACACACACATTTATAATACAATATTTACAAGTTTTGAAGTGCACAAACCCAGTGCCGCAGCACCAATCACCCCTTAAGTCCTGGCCTCACAACACAATGCCTTCTCAGTCTTTGGTCCGCCTCAACTCCTCTCCACCGAGCTTCGTCCTCTTCCACCTGACTCTTGCCATTGAATGGAGGGAGGCGGCCCCTTTTATACACCTCTGGATGGACTCCAGGTGCTTTCTGAGGAGCCTCCGTTGACACACCCCTGTGTGGTGGAAGCTCTGGCTGTGTACCCGGAAGTCCTCCGGTTGTCCCCAATCCTCTTCCCCCCAGCACTTCTGTGTGTGGCGGAAGTGCTGAGGTCCAGGGCTCCCAAGGCATCGAGGTGCCCCCTGGCGGTGACCACAGGCTCCTACAGGGTTGAGCTTCCAAGCTCTGTACCCGTGGCCCCCAATAAAACCAGGGTGGTTGCCCCCTCGTGTTCTGGAGGAGGCACAAGCCCTCCTCCGGTTCTCCTGGGCATCCCGGCCGGGCATGAACCCCAGCCGGGTGCCACAATGGTTTAAATACAGCACGGAGGATGGACTGGACAAGACTATGGTCTGTCTAGAATTCTCCTCCTCGATCTCTTGTGTGATCAGAACATCCTGGAGATCACATCGATGAACAATTATATAGTCCAAGAGGTGCCAGTTCTTTGATCGAGGATGCTTCCATGTCGTCTTGCATTTGCCAGGGAGCTGAAACATTGGTTAGTAATAGACAATTGGTGCTCTGCACAGATGGATAAGAGACAGAGTCTGTTAGTGTTCACGTTTCCAGTTCCATGTTTCCCGAAGACATCATTCCAGACGTCAGAGCTCCTTCCAACTCATGCCTTGAAGTCTCCAAGTAAGGCAATCTTGTCTGAAGCATGTACATTCTGGACTGCTTTGTCAAGGGAAACATAGAATTTGTCCTTTTCTTCCTTTGTTGAATCCAGCTAAAGAGCATATGCCCTGAAGATTGTATATGGGAACCTGTTACCAGTGGAACGTGCAGTGTTACTGAGTGCAAGTTGATGCCAACAGGGGACTCTGGGAATTTCAGGAGGAGCTCATTCTTTATAGCGACGTCAATTCCATAGATCCATATCTCTGACTTTGGTCTGCCTTTCCAGAAGAATGTATATCCACCTGTTGTTTCAGAGACAAGTCTCACTTAGGCCACACATGTTCACCTTGTTGCGTAGTAGCTCTGAGGCTACTAACACTGTTCTCTGAGGTAATCATTGGTAGTGGTCAAATCCACGAGTGTGCAGACATTCCAAGAAGGTATGATGAAAGATGTTGAAGTTTTCCCATTGCATGTACAGGGGCCACTTACCAGGTGTGGTTACCTGGCCGAGTACAGATGGGACAAATTTTGCGAGGGGTAGGCAGTGCTATCCTTGAAAAAAGCTGTCTAGTCACACTGGCAGACCTCGGATGGGCCACTTGTCCCAGGTGTACCTCTAAACAGCCATCACACTAACACTGCCATAACTGCAGGTTCCATACTAAGAACATACACCATCACACTATGGTAGTTCTCTTCATCTGTTGACCATCGCCGTAGGACTATGATGCTGGAGAAAGGATGAGGAAGACAGATGGAAAGAAGAGTCTGCACAAAGGATCTGTCGATATTGGTGGTGGTGAGGGTGTGCAATGCTCAATCACATGGCTTCACTTTTTGTCAGTAATCCATGTGACAAGCCAAGTGTAAGACAACGAGGTATGGCATGAAGTTACACCACTTTGGATGGACCACTGGTGGGTTGGGTGTGTTGTTTGAATCAGTCTTATTCAGAACCTCACCTCTGACCTTGCCACTATGGGTGGTCCTATGAGGAGGAACACAACTCACATCACTCTTGCATCACTCGGGGATCATTGATCATGCAAACCACTCTGCCACGTTAAAGCACTGACTCAATGGAGGGAACATACTTAGTACTTAGTCCCTCACATGCTTCTGCAAATGTGGGTTAATGATTTTGATGAGTGGTGCTGATGTTGTAATTTTCCATGTTCTGTTGGTAATTTTGAGGTCTAACATTACTGTTGCTAAGGGTTGATTTGTGGTTGTGTCATCGGACTTGCGGCCACATGTCTTGGACACTCAGGTGAAGAGAAGGGCGGAGCTGTCAACTGATCACCACCTGGTGGTGAGTTGGCTTCGATGGTGGGGGAGGATGCCGGTCAGGCCTGGTAGGCCCAAACGTGTTGTGAGGGTCTGCTGGGAACGTCTGGCAGAGCCCCCTGTCAGAAGTAGCTTCAACTCCCACCTCCAGCAGAACTTCGACCACATCCCGAGGGAGGTGGGGGACATTGAGTCCGAATGGGCCAATTGTTGAGGCAGCTGACCGGAGCTGTGGCCGTAAGGTGGTCGGTGCCTGTCGTGGCGACAATCCCCGAACCCGTTGGTGGACACTGGCGTTGAGGGATGCCGTCAAGCTGAAGAAGGAGTCCTACAGGACCCTTTTGTCCTGTGGGACTCTGGATGCAGCTGATAGGTACCGGCAGGCAAAAACTCGGGCATGGGAGGAGTTTGGGGAGGCCATGGAGAACGACTTTCGGACGGCTTCGAGGAGATTCTGGTCCACCGTCCGGCATCTCAGGAGGGGGAAACAGTGCGGTGTCAACACTGTATATGGTGGTGATGGTGCGCTGCTGACCTCGACTCGGGACGTTGTGGGTTGGTGGGGGGAGTACTTCGAAGACCTCCTCAATCCCACTAACATGCCTTCCAATGAGGAAGCAGAGCCTGGGGACTCAGAGGTGGGCTCCCCCATCTCTGGGACTGAGGTCACCGAGGTGGTCAAAAAACTCCTTGGTGGCAGTGCCCCGGGGGTGGATGAGATATGCCCGGAGTTCCTCAAGGCTCTGGATGTTGTAGGACTGTCTTGGTTGACACGCCTCTGCAACATCGCATGGACATCAGGGACAGTGCCTTTGGACTGGCAGACCGGGGTGGTGATCCCCCTCTTTAAGAAAGGGGACCGGAGGGTGTGTTCCAACTACAGAGGGATCACACTCCTCAGCCTCCCTGGAAGTCTATTCGGGGGTCCTGGAGAGGAGGGTCCGTCGGATAGTCGAACCTCAGATTCAGGAGGAACAGTGTGGTTTTCGTCCTGGTCGCGGAACAGTGGACCAGCTCTACACCCTTAGCAGGGTCCTGGAGGGTGCATGGGAGTTTGCCCAACCAGTCTACATGTGTTTTGTGGACTTGGAAAAAGCATTCAACCGTGTCCCTCGGGGAATCCTGTGGGGGGTGCTCCGAGAGTATGGGGTACCGGACCCCCTGATAAGAGCTGTTCGGTCCCTGTACAACCGGTGTCAGAGCTTGGTCCGCATTGCCTGGCAGTAAGTCGAACCCGTTTCCAGTGAGAGTTGGACTCCGCCAGGGCTGCCCTCTGTCACCGATTCTGTTCATCACTTTTATGGACAAAATTTCTAGGCGCATCCAGGGCGTTGAGGGGGTCCGGTTTGGTGGACTCAGGATTGGGTCACTGCTTTTTGCAGATGATGTTGTCCTGTTTGCTTCATCAGGCCGTGATCTTCAGCTCTCTCTAGATCGGTTCGCAGCTGAGTGTGAAGCGGCTGGGATGGGAATCAGCACCTCCAAATCCGAGGCCATGGTCCTCAGCCAGAAAAGGGTGGAGTGCCCTCTCAGGATTGGTAGCGAGATCCTGCCCCAAGTGGAGGAGTTCAAGTATCTCGGGGTCTTGTTCACGAGTGAGGGAAGAATGGAGCGTGAGATCGACAGGCGGATCGGTGCGGCATCCGCAGTGATGAAGGCTCTGCATCGGTCTGTCGTGGTGAAAAAGGAGCTGAGCCACAAGGCGAAGCTCTCAATTTACCAGTCGATCTATGTTCCTACCCTCACCTATGGTCATGAGCTATGGGTTGTGACCGAAAGAACGAGATCTCGAATACAAGCGGCTGAAATGAGTTTCCTCCGCAGGGTGTCTGGGCTTTCCCTTAAAGATAGGGTGAGAAGCTCAGTCATCCGGGAGGGGCTCAGAGTAGAGCCGCTGCTGCTCCGCATCGAGAGGAGTCAGATGAGGTGGCTCGGGCATCTGATCAGGATGCCTCCTGGACGCCTCCCTGGTGAGGTGTTCCAGGCACGTCTAACTGGGAGGAGGCCCCAGGGAAGACCCAGGACACGCTGGAGGGACTATGTCTCTCGGCTGGCCTGGGAACGCCTTGGGAGTCTCCCAGAAGAGCTAGAAGTGGCCGGGGAGAGGGAAGTCTGGGTATCTCTGCTCAAGCTGCTGCCCCTGCGACCCGACCTCGGATAAGCGGAAGAGGATGGATGGATGGATGGATGGATGGAGGGTTGATTCCTGCTTGCACTAGATGCTGTTTGGATAGGCGAAGCCCCTCATGACCCTAAACTGAATCAAGCATGTTTAAGAATGTTAAGCTATGATGTATGACAACTTCAAGTCATCTTCAGACAGAACGTCCTGCTCTTTAGCTTCCCAAACCCTGAAATGGAACCCCCTGGTATAACAAATATGAAGTCCAAATGCATCTCTCTTTCTTTTCATTCAAACTGCAGATCAAAGTGTTTCCCTTCTCCCTAGTTTATATTTTACCACTGTTACTGGCCTAATTATTTTTAGTTTTATTTTTATTAACTCTCCTTAATTTTAGATTAATAATTTATTAGAGAGCTTTTTCTTATGTGTAGTTTCCCTGTGAACTCATCAGTTTTATTAAAATGCTAAGTATATCTTTTTCTCTTTCTTACGCTTTTTGTTTCTGTGTTTAATGAGCCCCCTTTTGAGGAGAGTTCATTATATTAAATGATATTATGTATATTGATGACAATAGGCAGAACATTCTCATTTAACATTCACCTCTGGAGATTATTTACCCTGAGCAGCCATCTATATAATCGATCTGAAATCCTGTGAGACTTTGGGTCATTTTTTTTTCCTTTCTGAGATTTTTTTTGCTTTCTTAATGTAAATCTTTCAAATGATAGTCAAAGTCAGTCAACCAGGGCAGTCAGAGTTAATGAGATCACTAGAAGATTCAACATTTATTTATTTTATATAGTGCCTTATCCAGGCTGTATATTGGTGACTCTTGGTGGTCTGTTTGTGGGGTTTCAAAATTCATCTCCAGGAGAAAGACCTTTCTGAAGCTCACATTTCTGACTTCCAACTTCTTCTACTGTAGCACATGATTCTCAAATCCAATCCTCCTGTGACTTCCTGGTGTATGGCTCCACTTCTTGTTTTACACCAATTATTTTTGTGACTAATAAATGCTTTCCCTGATAGGTAAGACTTGATTGTTAAAGGTAAAACAAATGTTAAAGAAGATGATAAATAATATTCTGCAAATAGAATTCTCTGGGGCAAGACAGCTCTCTTAATTTCTTTATGAATAAACTGACATTCCGCATCACTGAATCAGCAAACTGAAACGGTATCTGGCAGAGCAGCCCCGGCAAAACTGTACTAAAACCAATTTCCTGTCGTAATGGTCACTTTGTGATGGGGTTATTTTCATGAATTGGGGGGAGAAAAAGCATCTTAAAAGCTCTCTGCCTATTGAAGCGTACAGAATTTCTCACAAAGTGCTCACTCAGAGAAGATAAATAATGTGCAAGAGCCATGATGACAGGGCAGGTACCTGCTGACCTACACCATATTGCATGTGTCCTTCATTGTCATACCAACATCATGGGTTTGCAATTGACATTGAGAAATTTGAAAATTAAGGTAAAATGAAAAAGCACAGGAAAAGTTAGTCATTTTGATCAAGAGGATGCCATGAACATGGTTAAAGATGTTGCCCTATAGATCTACAAGCCAGGGTTCAATTTCTTGCCCCATTACTGTCTTTGTGAAATTTGTAAAGTATCTTTGAATTATTTATTCCTTATGGTTTCTAAAGGGGTACAGGTTAATCTACCAGTCTAAACTGGTTCATTATGAAGGAGTGTAAGAAGAGCCAGCTGTAACATTTCTGCTGATAAAACTATAAATGGTGTGGCCCCTCCGGATAAGTGACTGCTACATTTTATGTTAGAGTTTTTCTATAATTTTCCTTATTAGTCAGATTAATAATAAAATAGAATAATCATAATTATCTACTATATACTAAAAACTAAGGTATTTATGTGTGTCTGGTGCCTTTAGAGAAATCTGATTGGTCTGTTTAGCTTTGGTGTGATTGGTCAGTTTAGCTTTGGTGATGCAATCGAAGTAGGAAGTGTGAGTGTGAGATACATGAGGTGTAGGAGGCATGATGAGAGTCACTGTCAAACTTTGAAGATCAAAGACAGGAAGTATAAAAGCAGACATATGGTGAGCAAGGCACCTCAAAATGATAAGAGTCTGTGAAGCAGGATTTGCTGGAACACACTTGACAGAGGAGTTAAGACACACAAGCATTCGGTGGAAAAGCTCTGAAGGTACTTTTAGGGCGAGAGATATCCAATATCCAATATTTTTAAATTTCTTTGGAAAGTAACATGGTTAGTAGTAATATAAAGCAAGCATGAAATACACAGTATTAAACATGCAATTCAAGAAATGTCAAAGTAGTAAAGTATATGCTGACCAGTTCACGGATTATACAGAAGTCCAGCCTTGGTGTGTTTTTATTCCTCAAATATTGTTAGGAATTACAACAGGCACATCAACAATCCTTCTGAAACCAACTGTACTTGAAAAATAAAGGAAAAAATGAAAAGAAAAGCTTATGCGTGTATGTATTCAATATCTGCATTAAGGCTCTTAATATGGAAAATATATTAGGACAATCGAAAATTTTTGACAATTTTATCCACCTAACCTCTCTAAAGTAACACCACGTTGAGTAATAAGATCACAAACACACTTCTTCAAAGAAAGATTGTACCAAAATAAAAGTAAAACTTTGAACTTGCACCTGAAGTGAATAAAGAAACAAAGACGCTCAACATAAAGAAAGCCTTGTGTAGCTGAGTGTGGTGTATCCCGGGATTTGGAAGACCACTCATGAAGGATGGTTGTATTGTAGGTTGTCAGATGTCAAGACAAAACATCATTAACACATGAAAATAACATAACAGAGTTAAATGGAGTTGGACAGGCATATTGAGTCCAAATGTTCGCAAGTCAAGCTCTGTATTGTAGGAGTGGTAACTTTAACACACTCATTTAAAAATGTATCATTTTTTTAGGAGACATTTTGGCTGTAGATGCTTTATCACAAACCGAAGCTTGCTGTCTTTCAGACCAGGTTAACAAAAGCACCTCTGATCTTTGCCGTTCAAAAACACCGCCCTACTTTGAGTACCATGTTCATGAGGCATTGGATTGGTTTAGAAATGTGACACTCGGTACTTGAAACTGCACATTCCAGATTAGAAAATGAGATCATATATAACATTTATCTGGGTCATGTTCTCTAATAACAGTTTACATATCAAAAGTCTTGTTTCTTCTACTTAGGACTCTTAATATGTTTAACTAAGTTGCAATTTTACATTACTGTATACTTAATTTGGAAGTTTGTTTCTGGAGTATACCATTTATCTAAAAAGCTGCTTGGTGAAAATGAAAATATATTGAAATGTATTATGTAAATGAACCTAACTGATAGAAGGAAGCTTTCTGTTAGATTTCTTCAGTCTGCCATGATGCTCTGAAGAAGTCACATGGGGGCTCCGCCTATAGATGCAAGTAAAGGATGGCTATATTTGAATTTCACATATAACACTGGCTCAAGACTCTTCTTTATTTATTATTTTCCACAACATAAACCCATGTAGATATGGGAGGATTCAAAATACAGGGTACTGGATTCATGAGGCAACAGCACTAACTATTGTGCTATCAACAGTGAACATGGCAAATTAAGATTTATGTAATAAACTATTCATTTATCCATTTTCTGTATTTTTGTGGGTTTTCAGAGTCTTTTACAAATAGTATTGAGAATAGTACACTCACAACACATTGCTCATTACACAAGCACTGGCAAAGATGACATAAGGCAGGAAGATATCACCTGATACATTATAACACTATAAAATTTAAATACCTCACTTTCTATTTCTCGTTAAGCCAATCACATTTCCCTTGAACATACACAGTTTTACATGTTCCAAAATTTAATTTTAACAATTACGTCAAATCTATAAAAGCTTTTAAAGTGCTTAAAATTTTACATTTCTGGGCAGCGGGGAAGCAGGGCCTGTCCCAGCACTACAAGAAGTACATTGAGAAACAACTATGAACAGACCACCTGCCCACACCAAGAAACATTCACATATGCACGCATACACATTTAACAGGATAAGGGCCAGATGCTTGTAACCCTGGTCTAGATGAATAAATGAGTTATGAAATAAATGAGTAGGTGACATTTTACACCTTATTACTTCTTACCTGACAACTGACGTCAGAGTGTCATAGGTTCAGAAGATAACAAAGCATCCGTTGTAAAGGACACTTTCATAAACATGAACTTTCATTTCATGAAAATGCACACAAACTTTCATTTCATGAAAATGCACACTTTCCTCTAAGAGATCTTGATTATGTGTGGTTTGTCCATTAACATTCTGGTTGCATGTCATTAGCATGTGCTAATGAAGACTGAGGAAGACATGTAACACAATAGAAAAGAAAACCAAATATTATGTCACTTAATAATTACTTTTTTCCACAGCTGAAAATAGCCTTGCCCAGTGATTTAATGTCTATCTTCCCTTAGGATGTTTCCTGCCTTGTGCCCAGTATGATGTGAGGAACAGGTTATGTTATATTACTGGTGTGTTATAAGTCACCTAAGTAGCATGTCTTTTATATGGTATGTTATGTTATAAATAATCTAAATTACATTTCCAGTTTAACATATGTAGTTGTACATGTTTTGCTGTTTTTAAAATAATGACATTAATGTATAAGCTGTGAAGGAATGGTTGCTCTCCTACATAGCATTAGTATAATTTAAAATGTCTACTGAGTATTAACCCTTGCCATGTTGCAAACACAGAAGTATTACATTTAATGATATTTTATGTACAGTATATATTGCCATAAACAAGTGTATATGCATGAATGTCATGAATTCAAGTTGAATTTATAAACAAATCACTTCACTGGAAGAGCATTTGTGAAACATCATTTAGTCGTCTTAAATGTCTCATTTAACACAATATGCTTGTGTCTTGTTGTGGTAGGGTCCTAGGATGACCTTACTCTCTCCTTGGTAATCTTTATGATGTAGACCATAACAGAATGTCTCAAATCTAATATTCTTACCATACTGTCAGGATTAGCAGCTATTGTAAATCTATACTTCATACTTTCTTTTACATCTGTAACCCAGGCAATTAGACAGAGTACTAGAACTGGCAGGAGAAAACTTAAATATTTATTCATTTATTATAGCTAATATGTGCAGCATATAAGCTGGAAGAGTGTAAATGTTTGCAAAACAACAATATTATGACCTGGTCTGCATTAAACATCAAGTATGCTTTGATTACCAAGTGGCTCTCTATCTTAATCTCTAGTCCAGCTTGGTTTGACATGGTCGTTGATCCATCATGCCAGCTGCATAGGGCAGCAGATATGACTTCTCCTCTGGATGGAAAATATCAGAGGACCATGCCCTTGCAGACCTCACTAACTTCAAATGGTCCTTGACACACCTCTTACAAGAATGGGAATGGTGTAGTTTCCAATGACTCAACTCAGGTAGATTCAGCCCCCATTTCAGCTTTGCTCTTGGAGAGTGAAGGGGTTAGGGATGGGTATTGAAAACCAGTATTAAATTGGTACCGGTTCTGGATTGGTTAGTACCAAAATATTAATAAGATCCAGGAAAAACTGTGCCTCTATTGGTATTTATGTAACATTAATTCATTATAACATTAGTGCCATGTTAAAATTCCTAACTGTCCCCTGATGCAGACGACACTGCAGGTGTCAGGCAATCACGTTTTAGTCGCATAGCTGCGTTTTTATGTTCTCTGCTCTGCAGTCATCATGACAGACAGGGTAAAGCATTCAAAAATGTGGGCTCACTTTAGTAAATGTAATGATAATGTAGCTAAATGTAATATATGTAAAAAGGGCAATTGCATATAAAGGTGGTAACAATAGCATCATCATGAAACACTTACAAGTACAACATTATGTAAATGTGAAGCAGTGCATCATGTTTGGCTACTTCAAGATAGTGGCTGCTGAAATATGCAGCCACTTTTTTGCAGCCTCCCGGATCCAATGCTGCTGGAATTAGCCAAACTGAAAATGTGACTGTCCGGTCTTCATCAGGTCAAGGTAACACTTGTTATAGTTATAAAAGTAAGTCAGTAGATATTCACTCAGGACATACAAAGTGAGAATCAGTTTTAATTTGTGTTCAGACAGCATCAGTCAAGCAGTAGCCGCAGCTTCATCAGTGGATACCAGCATTCAGACACTCAGGTACACCCTGTTCTCCATCAATCGACAAGGAAAAATGGCGAAGGGAAAAAACAGCAGAATTTCACAGGGCTGTTGCAAAGTTTATTCTGAAAGATTTACAGCCTTTCACCACAGTGGAGTGAAGTTGGTTTAGGTATGCATAGTGTAGCATAAAATAAATTTCCAATTGCTAGATAGTTACCTTAAATTTGAATTGGGCTATCCTGACAAAAAGGGAAAAGTTAATTTACAGCTTTAATACGTGTAGCCCTTTAAAACCTGAGTTATTAGGAAACAATATAATGTTCATGATATAATTAAAATTAGATTAAAACAGTTTATTTTATTTATGCATGTTGTTAAATTGCAATGTAGTTATATTTAGAATGTTTTAAAATTAAAAGTAAAAGCTGGTATTTATGGTAATTTATTTTATTGGTTTGGATGGTAGTCAATGAAGGTGCAGGTCAGAGGTCAAGAAAAGAAAAAAACAAATAAAAAAAGAAGCGGAGCATAATCTCGTAGGTATTGGTATAAAGTTGTTAACAATATAATTATATTTGAGCTGCTTCCGTAAGAAATTATTTCAGCGGTAAACTTTGAGATGATTGAGATAATTCCGGCTCGGAGTTAACTGTCGGGAGAGAATGCGTGGATGTGCCAGTGGTTGGTCGGACTATGTTGAGAACGCCAACCCAGTGAGCTGTTGGGTGTGATGCCATGATTGACACAAGTGTCAGCTTGCTTCTACTGGGAAAGAGAGATTTCTGTATGCTCTACTAGAGCCAAGGAATAAGTCGCCAAGTAACGCTACAATCATAAGCAAGTATCAGGCTTGCAATGTTTATTTGTGGTACCATTTTTTTTCCTTCTATTAATTTTTTTGCCAACTTAGTTTTTATAAGGGGATTTAACTTATGTTTATTGTTTATGCTTTCAGAGAAACATCCGTTGGATAAACACTAAAATTGTTTTCCTGGACTTAAATCTACTGAATTTATGATTTTGGATGGAATGTGGGATGTATATACCTGAATGTAAATAATACTTCATGCAGTTAAACTAAACAATTGAGTTCTTGAGTGTTTTTGATAATAAATGGCTTAGCCATACAGGAAAAATGAGGACAGTGATTTAGCATGTGGCTAAAATTTTATTAAATGTAGTTTAGTAATGAGGGGTGTAATTAATTTAAAGTTATGTAAATTATTGAGTTAACTGGTTAAAATATTATTTTATTTTTTGTCACAGAGTATGGGTAGACTATTAAGCTTTAGATTATTAATTAGTTCATTAGATTAATAACATGGGTGACATGGTGGCGCAGTGGTAGCGCTGCTGCCTCGCAGTTAGGAGACCTGGGTTCGCTTCCCGGGTCATCCCTGCGTGGAGTTTGCATGTTCTCCCCGTGTCTGTGTGGGGTTGCTCCGGTTTCCTCCCACAGTCCAAAGACATGCAGGTTAGGTGGATTGGCGATTCTAAATTGGCCCTAGTGTGTGCTTGGTGTGTGGGTGTGTTTGTGTGTGTCCTGCGGTGGGATGGCACCTTGCTCGGGATTGGTTCCTGCCTTGTGCCCTGTGTTGGCTGGGATTGGCTCCAGCAGACCCCCGTGACCCTGTGTTCGGATTCAGCGGGTTGGAAACTAGATGGATGGATGTATTAATAACACAGGTTTGTTCATTAAAAGATACTGTTGAGAATCTATACTAATAAAAGCCCTCACTGACTCACTGACTGACTGACTGACTGACTGACTCACTCATCACTAATTCTCCAACTTCCCGTGTAGGTAGAAGGCTGAAATTTGGCAGGCTCATTCCTTACAGCTTACTTACAAAAGTTAGGCAGGTTTCATTTCAAAATTCTACGCGTAATGGTCATAACTGGAACCTGTTTTTTGTCCATATACTCTAATGGAGGAGGCGGAGTCACGTATCGCGTCATCACGTATTACGCCTCCTACATAATCACGTGAAGTGAAAACAAGGAAGAGATTTACAGCACGAGTCAAACGCGGGAACGAAGGTAAATGACATTAATTGTTGAGTGTCTTTTAATACTGTGTAATTGTTGAGTGTCTTTTAGTACTTTGTAAGCATACATATTAACAGATGTGCAATTAAACGTGTGCATTTACGGGGTGATTTCTCAGGCTTAAAGCTCGAAGTGATCACTCGAGTGAAGGCAGCATCACAAAAAAAACAGATCCTTAACAAACTGTTATTGGTATATTTTCCCTCAGTTTTAAAAGGTTTTCTTTTCTTCTTAATAAAAATTTAAAAGCAGAGCTTCGCCGGTGCGAACCGCAGGGATTTGAGTGACTGACGCATACAGACATATTCATGAGTGCAGGTACTTCGGAAAGAAAGCACCGTGTAAACCTAAAGTTTAAATTAAGTTCATAGACCTACAAAAGGTTGCCATTGATTTGAGGCAAGATTGCTTTTCTCCTGTACAACTATACGTTGCATTCTCAAGAGTGTGCTTGCACGGCTTGGTCATATTACAACCAGAGTGCTGAACTGACAACGTGATATACAAACAGAACAATCGTAAAAACAGGATTAAATAAAAAGGCTGCTTCCGTTGGCAAAGCAAAGAAAAAGGAAGACATTATATGACGTTCGTTTATAAAACAGCGGAGAGGCTGTGTGAAGTCAGTTTCACAAAAAACCAGATCCTTAACAAATTGTTATTAGTATATTTTCACTCAATTTAAAAAGGTTTTCTTCTTAATAAAAATTTAAAAGCAGTACTTCACCGCTGCAAAGCACGGGGATGTATATAGATAGATAGATAGATAGATAGATAGATAGATAGATAGATAGATAGATAGATAGATAGATAGATAGATACAGATATATATATATATATATATATATAGATATATGTGTATGTATGTAGATATGTATATATATATATGTAGATATGTAAATATGTTTATGTATATATATGTGTCTGTATGTGTGTATATATATATATATATGTGTGTGTGTGTATGTATGTATGTGTGTATATGTATGTGTATATATATGTTGATATATGTATATGTATGTGGATGTGTATATGTATATATATCTATACTAATAAAAGGCAAAGCCCTCACTGACTCACTGACTCACTGACTGACTCACTGACTGATTCACTCATCACTAATTCTCCAACTTCCCGTGTAGGTAGAAGGCTGAAATTTGGCAGGCTCATTCCTTACAGCTTACTTACAAAAGTTAGGCAGGTTTCATTTCAAAATTCTACGCGTAATGGTCATAACTGGAACCTGTTTTTTGTCCATATACTCTAATGGAGGAGGCGGAGTCACGTATCGCGTCATCACGTATTACGCCTCCTACATAATCACGTGAAGTGAAAACAAGGAAGAGATTTACAGCACGAGTCAAACGCGGGAACGAAGGTAAATGACATTAATTGTTGAGTGTCTTTTAATACTGTGTAATTGTTGAGTGTCTTTTAGTACTTTGTAAGCATACATATTAACAGATGTGCAATTAAACGTGTGCATTTACGGGGTGATTTCTCAGGCTTAAAGCTCGAAGTGATCACTCGAGTGAAGGCAGCATCACAAAAAAAACAGATCCTTAACAAACTGTTATTGGTATATTTTCCCTCAGTTTTAAAAGGTTTTCTTTTCTTCTTAATAAAAATTTAAAAGCAGAGCTTCGCCGGTGCGAACCGCAGGGATTTGAGTGACTGACGCATACAGACATATTCATGAGTGCAGGTACTTCGGAAAGAAAGCACCGTGTAAACCTAAAGTTTAAATTAAGTTCATAGACCTACAAAAGGTTGCCATTGATTTGAGGCAAGATTGCTTTTCTCCTGTACAACTATACGTTGCATTCTCAAGAGTGTGCTTGCACGGCTTGGTCATATTACAACCAGAGTGCTGAACTGACAACGTGATATACAAACAGAACAATCGTAAAAACAGGATTAAATAAAAAGGCTGCTTCCGTTGGCAAAGCAAAGAAAAAGGAAGACATTATATGACGTTCGTTTATAAAACAGCGGAGAGGCTGTGTGAAGTCAGTTTCACAAAAAACCAGATCCTTAACAAATTGTTATTAGTATATTTTCACTCAATTTAAAAAGGTTTTCTTCTTAATAAAAATTTAAAAGCAGTACTTCACCGCTGCAAAGCACGGGGATGTATATAGATAGATAGATAGATAGATAGATAGATAGATAGATAGATAGATAGATAGATAGATAGATAGATAGATAGATACAGATATATATATATATATATATATATAGATATATGTGTATGTATGTAGATATGTATATATATATATGTAGATATGTAAATATGTTTATGTATATATATGTGTCTGTATGTGTGTATATATATATATATATGTGTGTGTGTGTATGTATGTATGTGTGTATATGTATGTGTATATATATGTTGATATATGTATATGTATGTGGATGTGTATATGTATATATATCTATACTAATAAAAGGCAAAGCCCTCACTGACTCACTGACTCACTGACTGACTCACTGACTGATTCACTCATCACTAATTCTCCAACTTCCCGTGTAGGTAGAAGGCTGAAATTTGGCAGGCTCATTCCTTACAGCTTACTTACAAAAGTTAGGCAGGTTTCATTTCGAAATTCTACGCGTAATGGTCATAACTGGAACCTGTTTTTTGTCCATATAGTCTAATGGAGGAGGCGGAGTCACATATCACATCATCACGTATTACGCTTCCTACGTAATCACGTGAAGTGAAAACAAGGAAGAGATTTACAGCACGAGTCAAATGCGGGAACGAAGGTAAATGACGTTAATTGTTGAGTGTCTTTTAATACTGTGTAAGCATACATATTAACAGATGTGCAATTAAACGTGTGCATTTACGGGGTGATTTCTCAGACTTAAAAGCTCGCCTTTTATTAAAAAGGTAAATGCTGTTTTCATTCTGAAGGGCACAAACCATGTTAAGATTTCATGCTGAAGAGTAAGCTCAGCACACAGCTTGGTCATATTACAGCCGGAAGGGTGAACTGACAATATGATATACAAAGAGATCCTTAAGAAATAATTATTGATTCATTTTCCCTCAGTGTAAAAAGGTTTACTTTTCTTCTTAATAAAAATTTTAAAGCGGTACTTCGCCGCTTGTATCAAAATATATCGCGTCATCACACCTCCCATGTAAGCACGTGAACTGACCCGCTGCCGTTTGCAATGCCATATTCACGAGATACAAGTTTAATGACAAGACACGAGGTATAAACGACAGTTTGGATCACTTTGTGACAGAGGTAAAATTGCTGTGGCCAGAAACTTTTAACTGCCGGATCTTAGCTAACATTAAATAAACCCGTGGACATCGCAACATCACACAAGACAGCGGCTCACGTGAACTGACTGAACGCAGCAGGAGTGATCACTTCAATGAATCAAACCTATTCAAAAAACACATTTCACAATTGATAAAGTACGAAAACAATAGATAGATAGATAGATAGATAGATAGATAGATAGATAGATAGATAGATAGATAGATAGATAGATAGATAGATAGATACTTTATTAATCCCAATGGGAAATTCACAATATGAAACCGATTGTGGATTTCCGTTCTGCCACTGAAACTTTGTGACGGCACGAGACTTCAGGTCACGTGTCTGCAAAAGAACCTCATTCAGGCAACTATTTTTACTGGCGGTGGCTCGGGGGAGAGAGTTTTTATTCCTCGCATCCCCGTTATACCCTCTGATCTCCAATTTCAATTCAAACGCCTCCAATTTACACTAAGGCTCTGCTTAGCAATGACAATAAGTCTCCGTTGTTCAGTGTCTTTTAATACTGTGTAAGCATAGATATTAACACGTGCAATTAAACGTGTGCATTTACGGGGTGATTTCTCAGGCTTAAAAGCTCGCCTTTTATTAAAAAGGTGAATGCAAACTGTTTTCATTCTGAAGGGCACAAACCACGTTAGATTTCATGCTCAAGAGTAAGCTCAGCACACATCTTGGTCATATTAGAACTGGAAGGGCGAACTGACAACATGGTCTACAAAGAGATCCTTAAGAAATAATTATTGATTCATTTTCCCTCAGTTTAAAAAGGTTTACTTTTCTTCTTAATAAAAATTTTAAAGCAGTACTTCGCCGCTGCCAAGCGCGGGTATTTTGATATACATCAAAATATATCGCGTCATCACGCCTCCCATGTAAGCATGTGAACTGACCCGCTGCCGTTTGCAATGCCATATTCGCGAGATACAAGTTTAATGAGAAGACACCAGGTATAAACGACAGTTTGGATCACTTTGTGACAGAGTTAAAATAGCTGTAGTGAGAAACTTTTAACTGCCGGGTCTTAGCTAACATTAAATAAACCCCTGGACATCACAACAT